>NC_137970.1:119011048-119309319 GCF_963924665.1 Micromys minutus | reverse complement strand
TGAGTGTACAATACAGAGTCTGGCTTTTTATATGGCTGCTAGAAATTCACACTCAAGTGTTCAGCTCCACAAAAAAAAATACTTGATTTTAATATTCTTTGGGATTTCAATATAAATTCATTGAAGAAATAAATGAATAACAATACACTTATAAAGTAATGAGTAAATCATCAGTATTAAGTTGCATCATAATGTTTATATAGAAATATAAATATTAACTTACAATGTGTTTTAATGTGTTTGTATAATACAATGACAGACATGTTCCAAAATATATTTATGTTAAACATTTAACTTATCTATGCTCACCCCATTCCTGATGATCAACAAAATTTATCATTGATAAAATGACTATGCAGGTAAAATTTACTGAATGTAGATTTGTATACTACAATCAACATTTTATTCCTTGATGTACCTTCATTTTAAGTGGAAATAAATATTTATTTCATATTGTTTTATCAGAATATTTTCTTTAGCAAGTGTTGTAGGACATTTGATTTCACTATAAACTCTTTCATTGTGTTATTTACTGAAAGAAAAACATTTTCTATGTAGGATGTGGCTGGAATACAGACACACCATTAATAGACACATTTAATCCCAAACAATGAACATAAAGATAGTGTGTTATAGGCAGAATCTAGGCTTGAAAGTAATGTCTAATAGAAGGACAGACAAATGGTAAATCAGTGAATAATTTGGCACAACAGGATATGCCTGAATTCCATGAGAAAAGAATGTAAAGAAAAGCTACTTAAGGGGCAGTGCAAAAAGAGCAGGGGAAATTATACCTAGAGAGGTTTACAGAGACAGGTTGAAAGTGAAACAAGGTAGACACACATGAAGACAGAAAAAGCCAGAGAATGAGGAGCCAGAGGACTAGAACTCATTTCCAAAGCTAGTATGTGGCCAAGCAGAGCAATTCAGTTAGAGGACAGGTGAGAAGACAGATTGAATCAGTAATCTTGGAGAGGTGTTTGAACCAGAACAGCTGTGTTGAACCAGCCAGCCAGGGCTCAGAAAGAACAAGCAAGAGTGACCTTATTCAGCAACAAGGCTGGAAATATTCTAGGCCTAGATAAGATTGAATAGAGGCTAGAATAATCTATAATGCTATAATCTAACTTTCCATGACTTAATCAGGATGGTTCATTTTCTTGTTATTAGGCCCATCAAATTTTTGATACTTTTCATTTGTATCTTAGAGTGGAAACTCATTAGCTGCCAGATCTCATTCTCTGTTTCAGTGTGGTGTTTATAGTTTGTGTTGTGACACCTAAATTTGTCTGCTACTCCTCCCAAACTATTTTCCTACAATAATCATGTAGTCAAAAGATATATTTCTTTCCCCTATCCTTCCATCTAGTGGCTTCTTTTCACCAGTTTAAAAGTTTAATTTACTTCTCAATAATTTGCAAACTCTCCCAATTTTGCCATATTATCCACCCTTACTCTGTAAAGCTTCCACTAGTGTGAGACAAGGCATTTAGTGAGGTATCTTTATTATGCTTTGAATTCTCCAGATATCATCTGACTTGTCTTATTCTGGAAGTCTCATTTTCATATTTTGTCATTCTCTATCCTCTGTATTGTGTCTATAACTGATTAAGATGATAAGAAAGTCCCATAGCCTCTGTCCTATTTTGAGAAAAAAAAATCTAAAATAAGACTCTCTTAATTATTTTTAAATAATTTAAAAATTATTATTGTGTATATTCTATAATATGTTGTAGGTATTGTATTACTTGGTATTTCTTGATTTCTGACTCTCAATTCTCTGCACTAATCAGTCACAAGCTGACTTATTATTTTTCATAAATATTTAGTCATTGTTCTTTTTAAATGTGATCTTTTATTTTGAGTGGGTACTCACTGAAAGGCTGGTTTTATCCTGGAAGGGCCTCTTAGAATGTGGATCATTGTCAAGAGCAATATGCCATTGCTGGGTCAATAAATTAGCTTTATGAAACTAGGAGTTAACAGAAGTTTTTCATTCCACATTTCTGATTCTATTCAAGCTCATTGACATTGCACTTGGCTTTGGATGCTTTAAGTATTTTTATTTGTGACCTGTTGATGTCAATGTCTGCTTTTCAATGCCCATCACCATTCTGAAATCCTAAAATAACTGGATATAATACAAAACAGGGAGAAAACCTGAGTAGCTACCAGAACCAACTTTATTAACTTTCTGCTTCAGGACTCAATCAGCTGCATGCTGACTTCCATCCTATATTTTGGCTCTTTAGCTGCCAAGCAATTCTGGTTATCTGTGTTGAAGAGATTAGATGAGATGAAAAGAAACTGTTCATTAGATTTCATCCAAGAAGATATTTAAGGGCCATTTTTGCTCATGGACCTACAATATGTGTAATATATGTTATGATGTCATTCTTGTACAAAGCAATCCAAAAGCTATAAAGTGTCTGTTAGAACAGAATGGTTTTTTATAGACTTAGTTTTATCTCAACTATAATGAATGTAGATTGGGCCTGCTCTTGTGTTGTATACTGTCCACAGACTACATGTAGCTTTGGTTACCCAAGGAATGTCACTACAGTGCTTTTCTTTTTACTACTTTGTTCAGCATTTTAAAATAATTATCTGGATTATACTAGTTTGGCTAGAATGAAAGAAAAACTTACTAACATAAAATATAGTTTTATTGAATTTATTTACCTGATAATTATAAATTTTAGTATCTCTCTTTAGAAAAATATTTGTAGTGTTTTTTCATCTCTACAAGAGAATCAGGAATGAATGAAATACTTGTTTCCATTATTACTTACATCTCATGTTTCACACTGGATTATAATAATTTTATAGATATGGTTTATTGATTTCTATAATTTTAAAACTAAGGGTTAGAATGAAAAGTAAAATTTAAATTTGGAACTAAATTCCAATATGAAAGATAAGACATAATTATTTTTATAATGTTGAGATCCTATAATTGGTAATTGTGATTCAGTGTAAAAGCATACATGAGAAGTAAAGAATATAAAAATGATAAAATCAATCAGCCCACTTATTACTTAAAATAATAATTTTAAAAGATTAATTATTAGGTACAATTGTATTGTAATAAGACCAAGGTCTGTATGATGTCTGTCCAGGATCTTCTAGCTTTCACAGTCGGTGTTGAGAAATCAGGTGTGATTCTGATTGGTCTACTTTTGTATGTTACATGACCTTTTTTCTTTACTGCTTTTAGTATTCTTTCTTTGTTTTGAATACTTGGCATTTTGACTATTATGAGGCAAGGAGAATTTCTTTTCTGGTCCACTCTACTTTGCGTTCTGTAGGCTTGTTTTATGCTCATGGTCATCTCATTCTTAAGGGTAGGAAAGTTTTCTTCTACAATTTGTTGAAGTTATTTACTGTGCCTTTTAGTTGATATTCTTTGCCCTCTTTTATTCCTATTACCCTTAAGTTTGGTATTCTCACTGTGTCCTGAATCTCCTGGGCATTTTGTGTTAGGAGCATTTTGGCTTTTGTATCTTCTCTGACTGTTTTGTCTATGTTTTCAGTGTTATCTTCGGCCCCTGAGATTCTCTCTTCTATCTCTTGTAGTCTGCTGGAGATGCTTGCATCTGTGACTCCTGATTTCTTTTGTAGGTTTTCCACCCTAGCATTGTCTCTTTTAGTGTTTTCTTTATTTTTTCTATTTCCATTTTAAATTCCTTCATCTTTTTGGCTCTGTTTTCCTCTAGTTCTTTGATATCTTTGAGTGTTTTTGTGTTTCCTCTTTAAAAGCTTCTATTTGTTTATGGTTGTCCTCCTGTTCTTGTTTGAGTTATTCAAACTCTTCTCAAAGATCTCCATCATCATCTTGAGATATGATTTCAGGTCTGAGCCTTCTTTTTCTGGAGTGTTTTGCATTTCACTGCTTGCTGTGATGGAAGAGCTGGGTTCTGATGTTGCCAGGTTGTCTTGATTTCCATTGGGTAAGTTCTTGTGCTTTCCTCTTGCCATCTTCTCAGTGATTGGTACTGGTCTCTCTCTCTCCTGTGTACAGCGAAGTCTCACCAGGCCTGTGTCCCTGAATCTCAGCTGTTTCCAGTGGGAAATGGCCTGAGTGTTTGGTCTGTGTGCAATACAGACAATTTCCGGGCCGATACCAAGGCCCTATGGCAGATTTCCTGTTCCCCCAAACTAACCAGAGGGCTACGTTTTTCTGAATGCTCTGCCTAGGCCTCTCTGTGCTTTGTCTACTCATGGTGCTATCTCAGCAGGCCTGCCAACATATTTCAAAATATGTTTTAAAAGAAAAGTGACACAATTTTGCTGAATGTCATTACAACATAAGTTGTTGACATTGTTTTCTTATGATATTGGTTTATTGAGAAATGTTTTATTATATACTAATGATATATTTTAGGATGACATGCAACTGAATAGAGATAATCTTTTTAAAAATTTTCTTTTAAACTTAGTATATGAGCATGATTTTGTTTGTGTGTTTCTCTTTCTCTGTGTGTGTGTCTGTGTGTGCGCGCGGGCACACGTGCACTTGTGTGAAAAGTTGTATACATGAGTGCAAATGCCCTCATATGAAGTGATGAAAATTGTTTTTCTAATTTCCTAGAGCCCGAGTTACATGTGGCTGCTATAGATTCTGCATCCTAAACTTGTTCCTCTGGAAATGTAGAAAACTAACTCTCCTAAATGCTAAACCATTTTCCCACTCCTTGACATGAATATCAATAATGTGTTTTAAAGGCTAATGGAAAAATATATTTTTATATTTTTGTATGTGCATACGTTTGTGTGGGTATATATGTGCATATATATGTATTCATGTGCACACACACATACATACACACTGTCAGGAGATCACTGGCAATAAGTGCCTATACACACTGAGAGAGAGTTGATGGAGGGGAGGAATGTAATAAGAGAAGTTAACTTTGGATTTCAGAAAGGTAAATGTCTCTATAGTGATGGTTGACTCATTACCACATTAACAGGGAAAAGAAGACTGACTCTGCCTCATAGTAGAAGGAAAATTTTCATGTATAAAAGAACATGACATCTGCATATTATAGGACAGAAACCATTAGGACATTTATTACTAAATGAATCAAGACTAGTAACTAAAAGCCATAAGCACTTGAATAAAAGACATAAGAATGTTATAGCCATTGAAATGAGGTTGTTTATTGTTTGTTTTTAAGATAGAGTCTTACTACAAATCTTTTTTGAGCAAGATTTATAAGAGCCGCTGCACAGATTATAGGAGCAGTAATCTGCTAGAGGAGAACACTGAACAGATGAGCCAACAGATTATGAGATCAGTGGTCCTGCTGTAAGTTGTACTAGATGTGAAAGTTTCTTCAGTTAACATTCATGTTGGGATGGCCATTTTCAGTATCAACTTTCCTTGGCTCACCATTTTACTTGTAAGTCACATTCTTTATACTTCCAGTGGCAACACTGGTTTACTAAGTTTGCCTTTGGTTCAGTAACTGCTTCAGCTAGTTGTGACTTCTCTTTCTGTGATGAATTGTTATACTTTTTCTGCATTTCTTCATAAAAAATCTCTCAAATAATAAGTTATTTAATGAGTTAGTTTGAAGACAGTGTCTTCTGTCCTCAAAGCTCTACTTAAATAAAAATATAGTCAAACATACTGGCTTCATATTTTATTTAAATAAAAGTTTTCTTCTGTTAGATTACATACAAAACAAAACAAATTATGATTTGTTTAAAAGCAAAGCAGCACCAACAAAGCACTAATATTTATGTATCTAGCAAAGAAACCCACTACTTAGTGAAATTTTAAGTGAATGGATGCTGTTAACACAAGCTAGCCATGTCAGATATTCTAGAACCCGAGATCCATAGAATTATGGTAAAGTGCTTCCCATGGGGTGAGGACTGGAGGCATGTGAAAGCCTTCAAAGGTAGGGTAACAAGTATGAGCATTGGCAGTATGTGCAGAATTTGTCCAACAGAGCTTTCTCCCTCATGGATATTTATGATACGTAGACTTTTTTTCCTACAGAGACTGTTCTTACTGAGATTAGTTAAACCCACCTCCTTGGTCATGTGAATACCAGAAACCCTGCAACCATGCTTAGATATATGTAATAACCTTCTGTATCGCCTTCTGCATTAACTCAGACCCCCAGTTCAGTTCTATATGCTAATCACACTGAGCTTCTGGGATGTATTTCTCCAGCCAAAATCCTTAAATACCAAAATCCAGTTTTCAGTCTAACTGGCTGGCTGTGATAGTATTTTCGTCATTTCCTCACTATTATAACTAGATCCACCTTATAACATTTTTAAATACATAGTTATCTGATTGGTGGCATTAGTAATTTGTTCTTTGAATATGCTGTCATTTCTAAATTTATTTTTCTTTATTTTTAATACTTTCATACATGGATAGTGTATTATAACATTTTAATCCCTCCAACTCCTCACATGCTCCCTACTCACTTTCAAATTCATGCCCTTTCCAATATTTATGCAGACATTTTGTTGTTACCTTATGCAATAGTATGTTTTTCAGAAATTGGCTTATCAATTTAATTTTTTCTCAGTACCTCTCTAAACATGAGATTAGATTTGTTCCATTTAAATATAGGCAGTTTTCCCTCTAAGACAAACCAGATTTTGTCTAATATTTTAAATAAAAATTGTAAGAATTTCTAAGTTACGTGAAAGTCTGCTGACAATTTAATTAATTCCTAACAAAAAAACATTTTAAAAGCATTTTTACTCAAGAGAATAAATTAATATTTTTTGCCTTATAAACATACAAAAACATAAGCATGATTTTGTAAATATAATTTTATAAGAGCTTAATAAGAAGCAATTCACATTTTATAATAACTGAAATGGAAAAAATAATATCTATCAGTCCCTGTGTCTAAAAGAGAGATTTATTATACATTATTACACAGGATATAGATTAGTTAAATTATGTCCTACAATAGGTATGCCATTTTAAAACTAGAAACACATCTCTTTAAATATTTAGAAATAATAATGAGTACTTTAGAGTTATTCTGTATCAATACAAAGTCTAAATTATTACACTATTTGTTATGCTTGCCATTACTTCAAAGGAGTTATTTCTGTAGTCCATTTACTAGAAAAGAATTTTTAATTATGGTATTTGGATTTTGCATCAATTACCTAGCAGAATTTACTATTTGGTATTTTAAAGAAACAAAATACTTCTAATGAAACTGCAAACTCCCTTGGATTAATTGTTGTGTTATCAGAAAAAAAATCAGTTAAGGACTTGTGGCCTGTCTGCAGATGGCTGAACAGCCAAAGGAGCTGCAAGAGGACTCTCTTTCTTGAGCCCATGGGCGAGTTCACACTTTGTTCTTCACTGACTATCAGGGAAAAGGCCATAGGGAACTCTTGGGGCACAGGTAGCAGAGAACAGCCTAGGACTGAATGGTTCAGTCTCAAAGCCAAAGCTAGGCCACTGCCATGGGAACTAAAAGCCTACCAACAGAGAGCTGAACACACAAGAGGAATCTCTCTTCTGGGACAACACATTCACAGACCCACAGGAGAGACAAGCTCCAGACAGAAACAAGATTACCTAACATCACAGATATCAAGATGTCAAAAGAAAAGCACAAGATCCTAAGCAATGGAAACTAAGTAAAGGTGGCAAATCAGAACCCAAGTCCCCTACCCCACCAAATAGTGGATATACCAACACACACCAGAAAAACAAGATTTGGACATAATAGTATACTTCATGAGGGTGATGGAGATCCTTGAGAAACATGAATAACTCCCTTAACACATTATAGGACAACCAGGTGAAAACACATAAACAAATCAAAGCCCTTAAAGAGGAAACACAAAAATCACTTAAAGAGCTATAGGAAAACATAATCAAACAAGTGAAGGAATTGAAAACATAAATAGAAACAATAAAGAAATCACACAAAGGCAAGCTTGGAGATAGAAAACCTTGGAAAGAGATCAGGAGTCATACATGCAAGCATCAACAACATAATTAAAAAGATGGAAGAGAGGATCTCAGGGGCAGATGATAACAGAAAACATCGACATATCAGTCAAAGAAAATGCAAAAAATCAAAAAGCTCCTAACCCAAAACATCCAGGAAATCCAGGACACAATGAAAAGAACAAAACTAAGGATAATAGGTGCAGAAGAGACCAAAGACTTTTAACTAAAAGGCCCACTAAATATCCTCAACAAAATCATAGAAGAAAACTTTCCTAACCTAAAGAAAAAGATGACCATGAACATACAAAGAGCCTAGGGAATTCCCAATAGATTGGATCAGAAAAGAAATATCTCCCAACACATAATAGTCAAAACACCAAATGTTCAAAACAAAGAAAGAATAATAAAGCAATAAGGGGAAAAGGACAGGTAACATATAAAGGCAGGCAAATCAGAATTATACCAGACTTCTCTAAAGAGATTAGGAAAGCTAGAAGATCCTGGAAAGATGTTACACAGACCTTAAGGGAACACAAATGTCAGCACAAGTTAAATTCAACAAAACTCTCTATTACCACAGATGGAGAAACCAATATATTTCAGGACAAAACCAAATTTATATGTTATCTGTCCGCAAACCCAGCATTACAAAAGATAATAAAAAGAAAACTTCAACATAAAGAGGGAAACTATATCCTAGGAAAAACAAGAAAATAACCTACTTACAACAGACCCAAAAGAAGAAACTTAAACAAACATAATTCTAACTCTAACAACAAAAATCACAGGAAACAACAATCATTATTCTTTAATATGTCTTAACATCAATGGATTCAATTCCCCAATAAAAAGACTTTGACTATAAGATTGGAAGACTGGATATGAAAACAGGATGCAGCTTTTTGCTGCATACAGGAAACTCCTATCAGTGACAAAGATAGACACTACCTCAGAGTAAAAGACTGGGAAAAACTTTTTAAGAAAATAGTTCCAAGAATCAAGCTGGAGTAACCATTCTAATATCGAGTAAAATAGATTTTCAACCAAATGTCATCAAGAAACATAAGGAAGGGCACTTTTTGCTCATCCCAGGAAAAAAAAAATCTGTCAAGATGATCTTCCAGTCCTGAATACAAATGCAAGGGCACCCACATTCATAAAAGAAATTCTACTAAAGCTCAAAGAATATATTGCATCACATACAGTAATAATGGGATATTTCAACACCCCTCTCTCATCAGTGGACAAATCATGGAAGCAAAAACTGAACAAAGACACAATGAAACTAAGAAAAGTTATAAAACTAATGAATTTACCAGACATCTATAGAACATTTCATCCTAAACCAGAAGATTATATGTTCTTCTCAGCACCCCAAACTGACCACATAATCCATCACAAAACAGGCCTCAATAGATACAAGATGATCAAAATAATTTCATGAATCTTATCAGATCACTATGGAATAAGGCTGGTCTTTAATAACAACCAAAACAACAAAAAGCCTACATACACATGGAAGTTCTGAAACATAGAGAAGAATACATAGAATCAATGACACCAAAAGCTGGTACTTTGAGAAAATCTACAATATAAACAAACTAACTCAAAGGTAAAGAGATAATATAAAAAATTAAAAATCAGAAATGAAAAGGAGGTGCATAACAAGCACTGAAGAAAGCCAAAGAATCATTATGTCTTATATCATAAATTCTGTATGCCACAGAACTGAAAAATCCAAATGCAATGCAGTATTTTTTAGATGGAGATACAACCTAACAAAGTTAAATCAAGATAAGGAAATCAATCTAAATAGTTCTATTAACCCTAAGGAAATAGAAGAAGAAATGAAATCTCCTCCCCACTCCCTAAAAAAAAAAAAAAAAAAAAAAAAAAAAAAAAAAAAAAAAAAAAAAGACAGAAAGAAAAACAAAAACCTCAGGGTCTTATTGTTTTAGCACAGAATTCTACAAGACTTTAGAAATAAGTAGTCCAAATACTCATCAATAATTTGCAAAATTGAAACAGAAAGAATATTGCCAAGCTCATTCTTGAGGCCAAAGTCTCCCTGATTCCTAAACGACACAAATACTCAAGAAAGAAAATTTTAGACCATTTTTCTTTATAAACATCGATGCAAAAAATAAATAAAACATTTGCAAACTGAATCCAAGAAGGCATCAAAACTTTATCCGCCATGATTAAGTATGCTTCATTCCATGAATACAAGGACGGTTCAGTGTTCAAAACTTCAACAATACAATCCAACAAATTAATAAACTGAGATAAAAGCAAACCTCATGATCATCTCATCCTATGCTAAAAACAGCATTTGAAACATGATAAAAATCTTGGAGGGTTTAGGGGTGTAAGTCCCATATCCAAACTCAATAAATACAACAAAAAGAAAGGCAATAGCTAACATCAACTTAAATGGAGAGAAACTTAAATTATCTCCACTATAATCATGGTCAACAAAATGATGCCATATTTCTTTGTATCTGTTATTTATAGTACTTGAATTTATAGCTAGACTCAAAAGACAAGTAAATGAGATCAAGGGGAAAATTGCAAAAGAAGAAGTCAAAACATTGCTATTCCCAGATTACATAAAATATACATGAGCAACAACAAAAATTCTACCACATAATACATTCAGCTGATAAACAATTTCAGCAAAGAGAAGGGATATCGAAGTAATTAAAACAAATAAAAACAATATTCCTCCTTAGTACAAATGATAAGCAGCTAAGTAATTAGTGAAACAATATCCTATAATATAACCATAAATAATATGAAATAACTTGATCTAACTCTAACCAAGAAAGTGAAAGACCAATATAACAAGAACTTCAAGTCTTTGAAGGAAGAAATTGAAGATGATATCAAATGATAAAAAGATCTCTCATGATCATGGATGTTTAAGATTAATATAATAAAAATGGCCAAGGTATTAAAACCAATATATAGAGTTAATGCAATTTCAACACAAATTCTAACAAATTTTTTGCAGGCATTGAAATAGCAATTCTCAACTTCATATGAAAAAAAAAGGAAAGCACAGACAGTCCTACATAATGAAAGAACTTCTAGATATATCACTATCACCAATTTCAAGCTGTACTGCAGAGAAAAACTGATAAAATCCTGCAAGGGATTGGCATAAATATATGGAGACTGATAATGGAACTTATTCAAACATGTAGAACTAAACACACACACACACACACACACACACACACACTTATGGACAGTAATAAAAGAAAAGCCATGGAAGAACCTTCAAGATATACACACACAGAGATATATACCCATATTTATAACCTTGCTCAAAACTCAAGTCTATGCGATTCAATGACTTCAACATAAAATGAGATGCAATAATTGTATTAGAAGAGAGTGGTGAATAGCCTTAAACTTATTGTCACAGGAGACAAATTCCTGAGCAGAACACCAATAGCTCAGATACTAGGATTAATAACTGGTAAATGGGACCTCTTGAAAATGAGAAGCTCTTGATAGTCTAAGGAAACCATTAGTAGGACATAACTGCAACCAAAAAATTGGGAGAAGAGTTTCAACAACCCAATATTCAATAGAGGACTAGTGTCCATAAGATATAAATATCTCAAGAAATTAGATAACCGTCAATAGGAGGAGAAGCTTGTGGTCCTGTGAAGGATCATTTTCCCCAGTGTAGGGGATTGCCAGGCTGGTAAGGTAAGACTGGGTGGGTGAAACCTAGAACAGCCTCATAAAGGCAGGAGAAGGGAGGAGGGGGCAACCAGGAGACGGGATATTTGAAATGAAAATCATAAATTATCAAAATTTATCTCTTGCTCAAAAAAAAAAAAAAAAAAAAGAATTAGACACTAGCAAACCAAATAACCCAATTAAAGAGAGGGTACAGAGCAAAAGAGAGAATTCCCAAGAAAGGAATCTTTAATATCCAAGAAGCATTTAAAGATAGTAGCCCCCAAATGTTCTAAATACACAAGAATTAATTCACAGACATTATGAAGGTCAAAAAGAATTAAGGCCAGAATGTGGATGCCTCAGTCCTTTTTAGAAAGGATTCAAAACAATCACGGGAGGAAATGTCAGGTCAAATAGAGGAGCAGGGATTGAAGAAAAGATCATTCAGAGACTGCCTCACCTGGAGATCCATCCCATATGCAGCCACCAAACCCAAGAACTATTGCTGATGCCAAGAAGTGCTTACTGGCAGGAACCAGATATGGGTGCGTCCTCAGAGGCTCTCCCAGAATCATACAGATACAGATGAGGAAGCTTGCAGCTAACCACTGGATGTTCGCAGGGACCCCAATGAAGAAGCTAGAGAAAGGACTGAAGGAGCTGAAAGGGTCTGCAACCTCATGGGAAGAACAACATTATCAACCAACCAAACCCTCCACAGCTCCCAGAGACTAAAACACAAACCATTAAGCACTCATGGAGAGACCCATGGTTTGAGTTGCATATGTAGCAGAGGACAGCATTGTCTGGCATCAATGGGAGCAGAGGCCTTGGGTTCAGTAAAGGTGCATTTTCCCAGTGTAGGGGAATGCCAAGGTGCTGAGGTAGAGAGTGTGATTAGGAGAGGGGGCACTTTCATGGAAACAAGGTCAGGGAGAAGGAGGATGGTAGGGGAAGGAATGGGTATATCATTTGTAATGTAAATACAGAGAATATCCAATAACATAATTAAAAAAAAAAAAGAAATGTTCAACATCTTTAGTCATTAGGGAAATGCATTCCAAAATGACTCTGAGATTCTGTGCTATACCCATTAGAATCAAAAGATTAATCACATCACAGCATATGCTGACAATAATTTAGAGCATGAAGAATGTGTCTCCATTACTGGTTGAAGTACAAACTTATACAACCAGTTTACATATAATTTTGGTGGTTTCTTAGAAAACTGGAGCTAGTTCTACTCCAAGAGCTAGTTATACCACTTGAGGGCATGTACCCAAAAGATGCTCCAACATATAATAAGGACACATGCTCCATTATATTCATAACAGTTTTCTTCATAATAACTACAAACTGGTTGCAACCTAGATGTCCCTCAACTTAAGAATGGATATAGAAATGTATAGCCCAGGCTGGGCTTGAACAAATGATTCTCATACCTCTGCCTCCTTTATCAAATCTTACTGATGGGTGCCACCACAGTCCCACATTTGATGGAGGGTTAATATCTAATATGTAGAAAGAATAGAAGAAGTTAGACCTCAGAGAACCAAATAACCCTATTAAATTTTGGGTATAGTGCTAAGCAAAATATTCTCAATTGAGGAATACTGAATGGCTGAGAAGTACCTGAAGAAATGTTTAAAAAAATTTAGACACTAGGAAAATGCAAAACAAAACAACCCTGAGATTCCACCTCACACCAGTCATAATGGCTAAGATGAGATCTCAGGTAACAGCAGATGCTGGTGAGATTGTGGAGAAAGAAGAACACTCCTCCACTGTTGGTGGGGTTGCAATCTGGTACAACCATTTTGGAAATCAGTCTGGTGGTTCCTCAGAATATTAGAAATAGTATTATCTGTGGACTCATCTATACCACATCTGGGCTTATACCCAAAGGTATTCAAACATATGGTAAGAACACATGCTCCATTATGTTCATAACAGCCTTATTTATAATATCCAGAAGCAAGGAAGAACCCAGATATTCCTCAACAGAAGAATGGATATAGAAAATATGGTATATTTACACAATGGAATACTACTCAGCAAATAAAAACATTGACTTCATGAAATTCTTAGGCAAATGGATGGAACTAGAAAATATCATCCTGAATGAGGTAACAAAATCACAAAAGAACACACATGGTATATACTCACTGAGAAGTAGATATTAACCCCAAAACTTGGAAAAGCCAATATACAGTTCACAGACCACATGAAGCTCAAGAAGAAGAAAGACTAAAGAGTTGATGCTTCAGTCCTTCTTAGAAGTGGGAACAAAATACTCAGGGGAGGAAATATGGAGAAAAAAAAATGTGGATCGGGGACTGAATGAAATGCCATCCAGTGAATCCTGACACTATTGCTGATGCCAAGAAGTGCTTGCTGACAGGAGTCTGATATAACTGTCTCCTGAGAGGCTCTGGTATGGCCTGACAAATACAGAGTAAAATATTCATAGCCAACCATTGGACTGAGTTCATAGTCCCCAATGGAGGAGTTAGAGAAAGGACTGAAGGAGCTGAAGGGGTTTGCAACCCCTTAAAGAGAAAAATAATTGCAACCAACTAGAGTCTACCCCCAGCTCTCAGGAACTAAACAACCAACTAAATTGTACACATGGAGGTACCCATGGCTCTAGCTGAATATGTAGCAGGGGATTGCCTGTTCATACATCAATCTGAGGAAAGCTTGATGCCCAGTGTAGTGTAGGAAAATGCTAGGTCAAGGAGGCAGGAGTGGGTAGCTGGTTAAGTGAGTACCATCATAGAAGCAGGATGAAGGAGAATAGGGTGTTTTCAGAGGGGAAACCAGGAAAGAGATAACATTTGAAGTGTAAATAAATAAAATATCAGGTAAAAAAAAGAAAGAATTCAAAACTTGAGTGGATAAAGAAATGTGGTTTATGTATACAATTTTATACTACTCAGATATTAAAAGCAAGGACATCATGAAATTTGTAGGCAAGTGAATAGATCTAGAAAACATCAACTGATTGATGTAACTTAGACCCAAAAGTATATGCATGGATTGTACTCACTTATATGTGAATATTAGCCACAAAATACAGGAAACACATGCTATAATCCACATATGAAAACAAGCTAAGTAATAAGGAAGGCCCAAATATGGATGTTTAAATATCACTCAAAATAGGAAATAAAATAGTTATTGAAAGCAGGTGGAGGCAGCCAACTCTGTGGGAGAGGGGATAGGGAAGGGCATAAGTTAGTGATCAGAATAAGGTTTGGTGAGAGACAAGGAAAGGACCTATATAGTGAATGAAAATCAGAAGATGGTTGGTGAGGCTCCCAGGCATCTATGTGGGTTACTCTTTCTGATAACTTCCAGTGGTGGAGGCGATGGAACCTGAAGTGGCTACCACCTGCGGTCAGGCAGAATCCTCAGTGGAAGGATAAGAACACCAACTCACTCACAAAACCTTCAACCCTACATTTGTCCTATCTACAAGAAGTGATGGTATGAATAGAGAAAACTAGCCTCACTTTAGACATAAGAATCTCTGACACTATTAATGATATTCTGTTATGCTTTCATTGACAGACTTCAGGCAGTAGCTGACTGAAACAGATGAAAGACCCACAGTCAAACATTGGATAAAGATTGTAGATTCTTGAGGTAAATTTAGGGGCAAGGACTTAGAAACCTGGAGTGAATAGCAACTCCACAGAAATCAAGTGACGTGGACTCCCAGAGACTGAACCACTAACCACCAAGTGGCTAGGGCCTGTCCCTAAATCTGTTGCATGTCTTTGGAATATATTCCACCAACTTTGCTCTCTTATCTGGCTTCAGTGAGAGAGAATGTGATATCCTGTTGTTTCTTCTTGTGCCAGGGTGGGGTGAAATTCTGGGTGGGGCACTCCTCTTTCTTAGAGAATAGCAGGAGAGGGCCTGAGGAAGGGGCTAGGAGAACTGGAAAGAGAGGGAACTGTGATCTATATGTAAAGTGAATAAAGAAATTAATGAGAAAAGAAGAAAATGTGGCACATTTATACAGTGAAATACGACTCAGCCATTAAAAAGAGGGACATCATCTAATTTGCAGGCAAATGGATAGAACTAGATAATATTATCCAGAGTGAGGTAACCCAAACCCAGAATTACATACATGGTGTATCCTTACATATAAGTATATATTAGTCATAAAGTACAGGAAAATCGTGCTACAATCCATAGTACTAAAGAAGTTTAATAGCAAGGAGGGCAAAAGGGAGGATTCTTAAACCACACTCAGAAAGAAAAGTAAAATGGACAGAGAAGTAGATGAAAAGAAAGACCTGATACAGGCTTGGGGAAAGGAACAGGGCTGTTTATGAGGTTTTAAGTGAGCGGGGCTGGGGCTAGAGTGTTGGGAGAGAAAAGGGATATTAGAAAGGGAGCATATATGGAACAACATATGGGAGACCTGGGACTGTGGGGCATCTGGGAAGATATAGGGGAATGACCATAATTGAGACTCCCTAGCAGCAGGAGATATGCAGCCTGAAGTAGCTAACTCCTACTGCTAGGCAAGACTTCCAGTGGAGGAAGCAGGGATGTGTACTCACTCTCAAAACCTTTTCTCCAAAAATTGCCGTGCCTACAAGATAAAGGGATAAAGATAGAACAGAAAAAATAGTATTGAAATGCTTTCACACATCTGGCAAACTTAATATAATTTCAAGGCATTTAAGCAAGTCAAGGAGAAAATAGATAATAAATATTAACACATTTCAAAAATAGTACAATGACAAATGTACACATCGAATATTGATTTTACAAAACTGAACTGAAATACAATACTTGAATAATTTTAACAAAATAGTATAATTATTTGAGGTGGTAGAGATATATCATTGAGGTGGCATTAATATTATGTAACATTGTATATGTAAATGAAATCACTACACTATATTTAATCATTCCATATATGTAAGTGATGATTAGATATAGTGTAATAATTATATGTTTAAAATGTATTTTCTAATGGAATAAGTTCAACTAAATGATAAATCCATCCACTTTAAGTCAATATCATATTTTCACATGAAAATATATAATATTTAGAATATTATTTAGAAATGTGGGAATAATTTTACGACTCAATTTAAAAGAAGATTTTAATACAAGTTTCTCAAAAGACTGGAGTAGGCAAATTTCAAATATGAGGTCTGCATCGTCTATATAGTAATAACTTTAATGCCAACCTGAACAAATTAGCACATCTTCTTCTGTACTTAGAAAGCCACATATTTCATGTCTTCTATATTTGAATTCTAGTATTTATATGTCATCATAAAATTATAAGTATCCACAATATATGTGAGAATGGTAAGGAATAAAATCAATCTAGTAAACTTTTGAAAAATGCTACTGAGTTTGGTTGATATCCCTGGGATATCCATTTTCTGAAAAGAAATGGAGAAGGAGTAGATCTGAGGGAGAAAGGAGATGAGGATACTCTGAGGAGTGAGGAAATATTGGATGTAGTTCATGTCTATAGTATAAATTAAAAGAAAAATAAAAAGGGAAATAAAGAAAGAATATAATAGGCACTAAATTCAAAATGAGAGGAGAAAACAGAAGTATTATAACAGACACATAGGAAATAGAGAATCATAAAAAATTCATATTTTTAAAATCTATTTTACACCCAGCTGGAAAATATTAAGGTAATGAATGAATTTCTAGTTATATGAGACTGTCCAAAGTTAAATCAAGAGGAAATGAATAATTTAAGTAGGAATTTGACATTCTATAAAGTAAAAGTGGTAATTAAAAATCTTCTAAGAAAAGATCAAGGCCAGAATGATTCTGCTTAGAGTATTACTAGATCTTCAAAGAAATAACACCAATGAACATTCTTTAAATTACTGCAAAAAACAGGAAGTGAAAGAGGATTTCAAATTATAGAAAACAGCATAAGCATTAACTCAAAACCACAAACACACAAAAAGATAAAAACACAACAAAAAGGAAATTGTAATATTATAAATCAATATCTCCAATGAACATGTATGCACCAAAACTTTTCATTAAAATACTTGAAAATCAAATTCAAGAACACATACAATAGACCATTCCATCATGATCAACTCAGCTCTTTAGGAGAAATACAGATATGCTTCAATATACATAAATCAGTAAGTTCAATCTACCACATAAATTGACTCAAAAAATTCATGTAATCATCTTATTTAACACAAAAGTTTTTAACAAATTCCAGAATTCCTTTATGATAAAAATAATGAAGTATAGGGTACAACATTTTTCTCAATATGATCAAGGTAATATAGAAGTTCATAGTCAATATGGTAAATAGTGAAACAAGATATCTACATTTTAAACTCGTGTTTAATAAAATGTTAAAATTTTATTAGGGACAATGAGAAAAGTTGAAAGAGATAAAGGAGACACAAAAGGATGAGAAAGAAGTCATAATCAAATTATTTGCAAACCATATAAGTTTATGTATCACAGACACTTGGGGCTCCATCAGAAAACTTCTATAGGTGATAAACACTTTCAGCAAAGTATCAGGGTACAAATTAACACAGAAAATCAGTATTTGTCCTATATCCAAATGACAGTTGCACTAAAAAATAAATCAGAAAAACAGTACTTTACACAATATATTTTTAAAAATTAGTAAAAGAAATTAAAAATTCCAATGAAATAATAAAAGGTAGAGGACTGCAATCTGCAAAAAAAAAATCAAAACTCTATTTTAAATATTGTAATACCAAACCTATCCCAAACCTTGCTCTATGATTAAAATTTAATATATATTAGTTAAATGAAAATTCGTAAAAGCAATGCATATTTAGGCTTTGTTAAATGCTTTCTGTGTTTTATTTTTACATAGTACCTTAATCTTCCCAACAACTCAATTGAGTATATAGTACTACTTTCATTTTACTGCATTGAATTTATTATCATTTAACTATTAATTAGTCTCTTGCTATTACAATAAGCAGATAAATGATCATCATTGCCAAGAAAGAGCTTGTACATACAGTGCAGCCAAACATACTTTCGTAATATAAATAGCCTCTCTCAAATAATGTTCTCTTGAGATTAGCAAGAAATCTAAGGTAGGCTCTTCACTTTCAAGAATTTATTGTTTTAATTGTTGTTGTTTTATCCAATTGCACATGATCATCTACAATCCATTTACATGATTCCAAAAGTAGAAATACCTGATTAGCTAATACAATTAGAATGCTTAATTAAATTGATAAAATTTCTGGTGATTTATTGATGTAGAATAGGTAAGGACAGTTGAAATTTAAATACTTGTAATCAAATTTATATTTATAGGTCAAGATAATTTTAATATAATATCAAGGCCAAGGCATTGTTGAAAGGACCAATAGAAATCTTAAAGAATGTTTACAAAAACAAAAAGGGGGTATAGCAGAAGGAGCTCCCCCCTCTGGAAAGAATCTCTCTTGCACTCTTTACCCTTAATTTTTTGCATCTAAATGATGATGGAAAATCAGCCACACACAGGCATGCCTCAGAGGGACCACTAGATGAGGAGAGGCTAGTTATGTGGAAAGATGTGCTGGATAATAAATGGTATGGACCGGATCCGGTTATATCGAGATCCAGGGGTGCTGTTTGTGTTTTCCCCCAGGGAAAAGAAACACCTCATTGGGTCCCAGCCCGGCTGATGCGCCCTGTCAAGAATGAGTCGACCTCGGTAGAAGATGTCCCTGCTGCTCCTGTCACTGACAGCAATGGAGACCAAGACCGCAGCAGACCTGAGATGGGGAATATTATCAGCGTTCCCCAAGCCCATATTGGTCCAAAAATTTCAATGCCAACCTTTACGAACTGAGAAGAGCAGTGACTTCCATCAATGCTACTCACGTAGATCCTGGATTTGCTGCGGGACTTACTTCTTGGCTCTCCTCTACTGTGTCCTACTTTAAATAATGGGTGGGGGTGAGGTTGTTTATAGCTTGCTGTCTGGGAGGTTGCATACTTTGTCTATGGTTGGTGTGCTGGCTGTGCACCCAGACTCAGCGAGATAAGGTTGCTATTACCCAGGCATTTGCTGCATTGGAGGATGGTGCCTCACCCCAAATTTGGCTCTCAGCCTTAAAGAGCACTTAAGTTATGTTGCACATGAGGCCTTTGCACCCCCACGAGACCACGTTGTCTCATTGCACTGGGGAAGGCGCGTGTAAAACCGGGTCTTTGGCATAGCCTTTGCACCTCCCTGGGCTAGTTCCCATTGCATGGGAGAAGGTGCGCCTTGGACACGGCCTCCTTCGAGCAGTCCACACATCATGAGGTGGAGACTTCTACGGGAGTAAGTCCGATGTTGATTGTGCTCAAGTTAAAACAGAAGGGGGAACTGTGAGGAGCTGAATGCAGATGCCATTACAAGATGGTACTGGCTCCCTCAAGGTTTGAGGTAAACAACTCCATATATAGTAATGCTCTTGTCAGCTAAGGTGCTGCACTCTGCTCATGCGCAGTACATAACCTATCTCAGGCCAATCCCGAGGCCTCTGGTGTCAACAGACTGGTGACAACCAATCATGGCAAGCCTGTATGCGCTTCTCCATATGTAAGCAGACAGCTAGGGTAGTTCGGGGCCCTCTCGCTTCCTGCTCTCCCCTTTAATCAAGAGGCTCCCACAATAAAGTGTGATCTGAGAAGAATCCTCTGCTGGTGGTCCTCTTTCCTCGCTGGTCAAGGAGCACGCTGCATTTATTATTGTTTATAAATATAAAGTTTCATTTTTGGGCACCCACTATGTACAACTTCTTTTAGAAAATTAATTTTGTCACATAATATACTTCATTAAAATTTTGTAAATTTCTATAATGAAAAAAAAACTCTCTAAAGAAGTTTAGTCTCTTAGACATACAGCTGTAGAAATAAATTAGTTCTTTGTATTGTTGGAAAATATAATTAAAGTACAAGTTAGTGTTATTACATCAGGCAGCAAAATTTGTTAACAAAGATCTTCGATGTTTTTACATTTAAGAAACAAAAGTATGTAGACAAGAGAAATAAGCAGAATGCTTTTCCTTTTTAGTAATCAGTGATATTACACACATCAGCATCACATTTTCATGAATGCCTGGTAAACAAACTAATGTGACTAAATTAGAATTTTGAAGGCACATAAAATGTTAGTGTTTTACTTTTAATATCTCATTGTTATTGGCTTGTTGACTATCATGTGTTCCTTGAATTGCATTTCAGCTCACACATGACCCAGCTTAAAGGGTCATTTTTATGAAGATTGATGATCTACTTTAAACCTTTTACAGTAATCATTGCATATATATATATATATATATATATATATATATATATATATATATATATAATACATATTTAAATAACACTATGATAACTGAATGTGTCATAGCAACTTTATAACATTTAAGTTGGCATTGAACTCATGTCTGCAATAAATATTCTAGCTTAACAGTTGAATAATAACAGTAACAAAGCTAATTGATCAATTCCCTTCATTGCATAAAATGTATGAATGTATAAATATGTTCAGGGTTAATTTCTTATAACATAAAACCAATAGAAAACATCTATAGTTTATATTGATTAATGATCAAAGATACAGGCACAGAGAGAGAGAGAGAGAGAGAGAGAGAGAAACTACTACATTAAAATAGCCAGCATTATTTAAAACATTTCCCCCTACTTAACTTCTGACCATATTAGAAATTAGAGTACTCCAAGATTAGAGTGCAGTATAGTTTTCTAAACAACAGAAAATATATTTTATATACTACTATTTGACGTGTGTGTGTGTGTGTGTGTGTGTGTGTGTGTGTGTGTGTGGTTATAATAACATGTATACCGGTACATACAGAGCTCTGTGTAAAGATTTGATGATTTGTCATTATAGACTTGAAAGCAGATATCCCCAGAGCTTTTCCACTGCCATAGGGACCCACAACCTGCCTGCAGATAGCTGATTACCTAGGAACACTCTCACTCCTAAGCCCACAGACCCACAGGCCCATAGAAGAGACAAGCTCCAGTCAGAGAAAACAAGACCAGAGAGTATCAAAGATAACATGATGGCAAGAGGCAAGTGCAACAATCTAAGAAACATAAACCAACACAATCTGGCAACACCAGAACCCAGATCTGCCACCACAGCAAGTAGTAGATATCCCAACACACCAGAAAAACAAGATTTGGATTTAAAATCATGCATTATGGTGATGATAGAGGTCTTCAAGGAGCACATGAATAACTCCATTAAAGAAATACAGAAGAACATACATAAACAAGTAAGAGTCCCTAAAGAGGAAACATAAAAATCACTTAAAATTTATAGAAAAAACAACCAAACAGGTGAATGAATTGAACAAAACAATCCAGGATCTAAAGATGGAAAAGGAAACAATGATGAAAT
The DNA here is from genome assembly GCF_963924665.1 of Micromys minutus. Classification (NCBI taxonomy): domain Eukaryota; kingdom Metazoa; phylum Chordata; class Mammalia; order Rodentia; family Muridae; genus Micromys; species Micromys minutus. Next base: position 119,287,246 of record NC_137970.1, on the reverse strand, counting down.
TTCAAAAAGACACAACTATGGAGATAGGAAACCTAGGAAAGAAATCAGGACTCATAGATGCAAGGATCACAGATAGACTACAATAGTATTTTAGGAACAGAAGATAACAATAGAAAACATTAACACAACATTCAGAGAAAATGCAAAAATCAAAAAGCTACTAACCCCAAACATCCAGGATATCCACGACATAATGAGAGAACCAAACCTAAGGATAATAGGTGTAGAAAATTAGCGCTCATGAAATTGCAAGGTTTCTATCAAGCCAAGGATACTGTCATAAAGAGAAAACAGCTACCAACAGATTGGGATAAGATCTTTACCAATCCTATATCTGATAGAGGGCTATAATACAATACCTACAAAGAACTCAAGAAGTTAGACTCTAGAGAATCAAAGAATCCTATTGAAAATGAGGTACAGAGCTAAACAGAGACTTCTCAGCTGAATAATATAGAATGACTGAGAAGCACCTAAAGAAATGTTCAACATCCCTAGTCGTAAGGGGAATGCAAATCAAAACCACCTTATGATTACACCTCCCCACCTCATTCCAATCAGAATGGCTAAGATCTAAAACTCAGGTGACAGTAGGTGCTGGGGAGGATGTGGAGAAAGAGGAACACTCCTCCATTGTTAGTGGGATTGAAAACTGGTACAAGCATTCTGGAAATTAGTCTGGTGGTTCCTCAAAAAATTCGACATAGTGCTACCTGAGGACCCAGCTATACCATTCCTGGGCATATACCCAAACGTAGCTTGAACACTGCACTCACTGATAAGTGGATACTAGCCACAAAAAGCTCTGAATACCCAAGAAACAATTCGCAGACATGAAGCTCAGAAAGAAGGAAGGCCAAAATGGGGATGCCTCAGTCCTTCTTAGAAGGTAGAACAAAACACTCACAGGAGGAAATGCAAGGTCAAACTAAGGAACAGCAATTGAAGCAAAAATCATTCCAAGGCTGCCTCACCTGGGGATCCACCACATATGCAGCCACCAAATCCAAGCACTATAGCTGATGCCAAGAAGTACTATATGGCTGGAACCAGATAGAAATGCCTACTCAGGGACTCATTCAGAGTCACATAGATACAGCTGAGCATGTTTGACCTTAACCATAGTACTGAACATGGGGACCCCAATGAAGGTGCTAAAGAAAAGACTGAAGGAACTAAATGGAGTTGCAACCTTATGGGCAGAACATGTTATCAACCTACTAAACTCTCCAAAACTCTTATAGACTAAAACACCAACCTTTGAGCATACACCAACCTATTGATCCAGTTGCATATGTAGCTGTGAATATACCAGTGTCTGATATCAATGTGAAAAGAGGCTTTTTGTCTCAGGAGGGCAAGTTTTCTCACGTAGGTGAATGCCAAGGCAATAGGGTGGAGAGGATGATTAGGAAGATGTGCACATTTGTGAAGGCAAATAGAGGGGGAGACGAAAGCAGGGAAGTAGGAAGGGATAACATCTCAAATGTAAATACAGAATATCTAATAAAATTGAGAAAATATATATACTTATGCATTTGAAATATATTTGATTCAATAAACAAATAATTTTAATTATAAAGCAATAAAAGAGTTCTAGCACAGTAGTAGCGGGTTCTGTAAACCCAGACTTTAAAATGGTGTTAATAAATTCCTACATATTTGTAATAATAAATATTGCTGAGTATGAATTTGTAGAAAAATCCATTAAAATTCTTGCCCAAACCAAAATCATAAAAATTTGACTGCAGAACAATCTGCAACACTTATAAAAATGTTTTTGCATTTTTGCCTCAAAAACACAAACACTTAAACATAGTCCATATATGAAGTAAGTATGCCAGAATAAAAAATAATGGTAAAGTGAGCAATGCAGTAGAGCCATGTAAGTATAAATTTGCTCTTATGAGCAAAAAATGCTTTTGCTCTTTTAGTGTTGTAAATAACAGTCTGTGATTATGTTCATAATAGTTTCTGTATCACAAGGCATATATCTTCTTATTGGTATAAAAAGATTTTATATCAGAGAGCTAGAATGTCTACATACTAAAATATTTTGTTATTCCTTGACAATTGTTCTGCTTATTCTCTACCAGAAATCTCCATCAATAGATGTACTTGAACAGCTGCTCAACACAATGTAAAAAGTGATGGGCAAAGAAGTTTTCAATGAAAGTATAACACTGTAGATGCTATATATGTTAATGTAACATGTTGGAACAGTAACTAAGGTTGAGATTGTGCATCTCTTGTACAGCTTCTTGTATGACAAAAGTTTTAGTAATGATCTCAAGCCTCCCTGAACAAACTAGATTCTTAGAATTTGTGTATTTAGAGGTACTAAAGTCAGGTATTCCTATTCATTCTCTCCTCCCTTGCTGAAAATTTGATGTGATTAGTAGCTTCCTGGCCCTGCCATCATGCATTCCCTGCAGTGATGGACTACATTACCTAAAACTATAAGTCACAGTAAACTATTATTCTCTTAAGTTCTTTCTTAGTGACAAAAAATAATGAGAATTGCAACCAATATAACTTATACACATAATGGATAAATTGACACTCAAGAATGATGATGTCAGGAACCACAGATTATGCACATTAGTAACTGAGAAAATGGCACTTTCACTTTTTGATAGGTCACAATAAGAAAAAAGAACTATCATGATCAAACTGTCATTTAGATTTTATATAAAGTTAACATAGGCTAGAGTTTGAGGTGTGCATAAATTATAAATGTATTTATTTAGTCATTGATACATCATAAAAGTATCCCATTTTCTACATGCACTTTTCTAAATTTTCACAGACAAGTTCCAAATTCCAAAATTCTCTGGGATCAAAACCAGATAAGGAAATCCAGCCATGATGTGGGTATTGAAAGTATTCCTGGATTGGTATTTGAAGGAGGGAGCTGGAATATTGATACATCCAAGTATACATACATGAAACTTTCAAGAATAAATTAAAATAAAATTTTAAAATAACATGGTTTAATAGCATATATATGAATCAATTAGCAATAATATATTCTAAGGAGAAATTACCAATATAATAATGGAAATACTAAATGTGTTATATTTGGACCATATAAATTCATTTGTAGAAATAATAAACATAGTTCTCAATATTAGAAAAATTTTGGCTTGTTTTGCTACATGGTCAGGTTCAGGAAAGGCTAATGTTATTGTTCAAACTAGAATATTCTGTTCGACTATCAGGGAAAATTGTACTTTAATGTTGATAACACTCCAATTTTAAAAAGAATGATGAATAAATTTTGGGGAAAAATTAAAGTGTATCATGCAAGCAAAAGGGCAAATGTTAAGTGCTATAAATCAAAGAGAACTGAAAATCTGAAAGATAAAAGAACCTTCTCAAGATGCACTGTGACCTGAATAGAGCAAATCAAATACACTCATTGTTGAATTTAAGAGGTATTCAGCTTAATATGATATGATAAATCATATAAGACTCCAGAAAATAAACAACTCCAACTTCCGGACATTTTATTAGAGATGCAACAAATACATTTACAATCCTTTAATAAGTTTGCTTTAAATTACATAATAAAATTCAAAAACATTATTTGTAAAAATTATACACTTCAAGTATATGAATGCCACGGGAAAAATGTACAAACCTATGTAACTAAAAGACATTTAATTTATAAATACCCTGGGAAAGAAATTCTAGTCCTAATATTTTACTGGCAAATTCCATTAAAAAATACTATTTTATAGTAGTGAGCATCCTAACTATACATTTCAAGGAATCTGGAAAGGCAAATTGAGAAAATGTCAGAGCGTGGAGAAAAAGGCTCAGTGAATATGAGTACTTATTGCTAAGTTATCATGATGAGATTTTACATCCCAGTACCCATATCAGGCATCTCACAAATGCATGTACCCCAGCTATAGTGGATATGATGTCTTCTTTATGTTTGTGCAGGAACCTGCATGCATATGTTCATACATCCAAGCATGCATAATCATAAGCAAAGCAATACATGAATAAATAACATCTAAGAAAAAAGAAAAATCTGAAGGAAGGAAATAGCAAATAGCAAAGCAATTAGCACAAAACCATTAGGAAGTTAAAGAAATTCTGAGATTTAATTTTTAATTATATTTTTAAATTTCATAAACCATTAGCTACACTATGACATAGACAAGACTCTGCTGGCTAAATTTTCAAAGGGGTACCAGTACACATTAAGGTATAAAAATAACATGTGAATAAATCAGTTTTATCCATTATACATTAAAAGATTTGACCATCTAAAATACTGTGGGAATCACTTTAGTTTTATTCAACATTCTTGTCTGTGTCTAGGAAGTCATCTTATTTAGAAAAATGTTGATTACTAAAGACTTAGAGTGTTTGTAAAGGTATATCCAGTAAGAGGACAATATCCATAGTTTTCAAATTACTTAACTGTAGCATGATGAATATATTTGTTAATTATGTATTATATAGTTAAGAATTGTCTACATTATTAAATTTAAAATTATGAATGTGTGTTGCGATTTGGATGTTCATTAGTCTATTAATTGTTTCACTGGGAGTATATATATATCAAAATGGCATGTGAATCACAGATATATGTATGCTTTTATTTTTCAATTATAATATTAATATTTGAAGTTATTATTGAAAGGTGTATGTTGAGTGATGACATATATTTTCCTAGTTTGTCTTTATTTCTGTATTTTTTTCTAGTTCCATCCATTTGTCTAAGAATTTCATGAAGTCATTGTTTTTAATAGCTGAGTAGTACTCCATTGTGTAACTGTGCCGCATTCTCTTTATCTATTCCTCCCTGGAGGACATATCAGTTGTTTAGTGTTTCTAGCTATTATAAAAAAGGCTGCTATGAACATGGTGGAACATATTTTCTTGTTATATGATGAAGCATCTTTTGGTTATATGCTCAGGGGAGGTACAGCTTGGTTTTGAGAGAGTACTGTGTCCAATTTTCTGAAGAAATGCCACAATGATTTTCAGAATGATTTTACCAGCTTTCAATCCAACCCACAATGAAGACGTTTTCCTCTTTTTCCACATTCTTACAAGCAATTGCTGTCATCTGAGATTTGAGCTTAACAATTCTGACTGGTTAGAGATGAAAGGGTTGCTTTTATTTGCATTTCCCTGATGACAAAGGATTTGAATATTTCCTTAGGTGCTTCTCAACCATTTGATATTCCTCAGTTTATAATTCTTTGTTTATATATGTACCACATTTTAATAGGATTATTTGATCATCTGAAGTCTTGAGTTCTTTATATATATTGGATATTAGTCTTCTGTCAGATATAGGACAGGTAATGATCTTTTCTCAATCTGTTGATTACCATTTTGTCCTATTTACAGTGTTCTTGGCCTTACAGAAGTTTTACAATTTTATAAGAACCAACATTTCAATTTTCAATCTTAGAGGATAATCCATCCGTGTTCTCTTCAGGAAATTTCCCCCTGTGCCTATGCGTTCTAAGCTCTTCCACACTTTCTCTTCTATTAGTTTCAGTGTAGCTGGTTTTATGTGGAGGTCTTTGATCCACTTGGACTTGAGCTTTGTACAAGGAGATAATACCTTATTTTCTTTTTCATTCTTCTATATTCTAAGTGTTAGTTGAACCAGCACCATTTGTTGAAGAGTTTGCCCTTTTTTCATTGAATGTTTTTAGTTACTTTGTCAAAGATCAAGTGATCATATGATTTTGGATTCATTTCTTGGCTTTCAATTAGGTTGCATGGACCTACCTGCCTGTCTTTGTACCAACACCATGCAGTTTTTATCACAATTAATCTGTAATACAGCTTGAGGTCAGGGATAGTGATTCCCCCAAATTTTTTATTGTTGAGAATGGTTTTTGCTATTCTGGGTTTTTTTTTTGTTATTACAAATGCATTTGGAAATTGTTCTTTCTAACTCTATGAGGTTTGCAATTTTGACAGGGACTGCATTGAGTCTGTAGATTGCTTTGGTTAAGATGAATATTTTTACTATATTAATCGTAGCAATCCATCAGCATGAGAGATCTTTCCATCTTCTAAAGTCTCCTTCAATTTTTTTAGAGACTTAAAGTTCTTGTCATACAGATCTTTCACTTGCTTGGTTATGGTCACACCAAGGTATTATATATACTTTGTGACTATTGTAAAGGATGTCAAGTCTCTAATTTCTTTTTCAGCCTATTTTTCCTTTCAGTAGGGGAAATTTATTGATTTGTTTAAGTTGATTTTATATCCAACTACTTTGCTAAAGTTGTTTTTCAAGTTTAAGAAGTCTCTGGTGAAATTTTCAGCATCACTTAACTATACTATCATATCATCTGCAAATAGTGATATTTTGACTTATTCCTTTCCAACTTGTATCTATTTGACTTCTTTCTGCTGCCTCATTGCTCTGGCTATTACTTCCTTCTTTTGCCATTCTTGCATCCCTGGGATAAAGCCTATTTGATCATAATGAATGATTGTTTTGATGTGTTCTTTGATTTGGTTTGCAAGAATTTTATGGAGTAGTTTTGCATCAATCTTTATGAGGTAAATTGGTCTAAAGTTCTCTTTCTTTGTAGGTTATCTGTGAGGTTAAGGAATGAACATAATTGTGGATTCCAAGAATGAGTTGGGTAGTATTCCTCTGATTCAATTTTTTGGAATAGTCTGGAAAGTATGGCTATTAGGGCTTCTATGAAGGTCTTATAGAATTCTGCACTAAATCCATCCTGGGCTTTTTTTTTTTTTTTTGGTTGGGAGGCTTTTGATTACTGCTTCTATTTCCTTAGGTGTTATGGGGCTGTTCGGATGGTCTATCTGATCATGAAGTGACTATTGTACCCTGTATATTTCTAAAATAAATAAATGGCCATTTCCTCTAGTTTGTTCAGCTTTTTTGAGTATAGGCCTTTGTAATAAGTTATGGGGATCTCTTGAATTTCCTCAGTTTCTGTTGTTATGTCTTCCCTTTCATTTCTGGTTTTGCCTCTGCATCTTCTGGTTCGTCTGGATAGGGGTTTATATATCTTGTTGATTTTCTCAAGGAGCCATCTTTTGGTTTTGTTGATTCTTTTTATAGTTCTTTTTATTGCTACTTGGTTGATTTCAGCTCTGAGTTTGATTATTTTCTGCCATCTACTTCTCTTGGGTATATCTGCTTCATCTTGTTTTATAGCTTTCAGTTGGGCTATCATGTTGTTAGTATATGTCCTCTCCAGTTTCTTTTTGGAGGTTATCAGTGCTATGAGTTTTCCACTTAACACTGCTTTCATTGTATTCCATAGGTTTGGGTATGTGGTACTTTCATTTCTTTAAATTCTAAAAAGTCTGTGAATTCTTTTTTTTTTTTTTATTTCTTCCTCGACCAAGCTATAGATTCTATAGATTTCTGTTAAATCCATTTGGTTCATAACTTCTGTTAATTTCACTGTCTCTGTTCAATTTCTGCATCCATGATCTTCCTGTTTATGAGAGTGGGGGCTTGAAGTTTCCCGCAATTATTATGCACGGTATAATATGTGGTCTGAGTTTTAGTAGAGCTTCTTTTATGAATGTGGGTGCTCTTGAATTTGAAGCATGGTTGTTCAGGATTGAGAGTTCATCTTGATAGATTTTTTCTATTGATGATTAATAAGTGTCCTTTTTTGTATTTTTGATGACTTTTGGTTGAACATCTTTTTCATTTGATATTTGAATGGCTAATCCAGCTTGTTTCTTGGGTCCATTTACTTGGAAAGTGTTTTCCCAACCTTTCAATCTAAGGTAGTGCCTGTCTTTGTTCCTGAGATGAGTTTCCTGTATGCAGCAAAATGCTGGATCCTGTTTAGGTATCCAGTCTGATAGTTTGTCTTTTTATTGGGGAATTGAGTCCATTGATGTTAAAGGATATTAAGGAATAGTGATTGTTATTTCCTGCTATCTTTGTTGTTATAGGTAGAGTTATGTTTGTGTGCTTTTCTTCTTTGCTGGTTGTTGCAAGAGGATCAGTTCTTTGATTTTCTTATGGTGAAGTTTCCCTCCTTGTGAAGGAGTTTTCCATCTATTATCCTTTGTAGGGCTGGATTTGTGAAAAGATATTGTGTAAATTCCATTTTGTTATGGAATATATTGGTTTCTTCATCTATGGTAATTAAGATTTTTTTTTGCTGGGCACAGTATCTTGTGTTGAAATTTGTGCACTCTTAGTATCTCTATGATATCTGCCATGGAACTTCTGGATTTTAGTGACTCTGTTGAGAAATTTTGATTAATTTTGTTAGCTTTACCTTCATATGTTACTTGACCTTTTTTCTTTACTGCTTTTAATATTCTTTATTTGTTTGGGGTATTTAGTGTTGTGGATTGTCTTACAGCTGTCTGTATTTTCATGTTAATTTCACTTCCCACAGTAAGGCTCCTTAGTCATATACTCAGATGACTTTATCAGAAGCTTTTTTCTGTTTTAATTTGTAAAATAAAGGTGAGAGCCAGTGATTAGGCAGTAGAAAGGAAGAGGGAGAGAGGATCAGAGGAGAAGAGGGAGAGGTAGAAAGGGGATCAAAATGGAGCTCCAGAAGAATGAGCTGGATCCAGGTGAAATTAATTGGAGTTAGGTAGCTATGAACATTTTAAGGATTTTATAAATCTTTTATCTCATATAGAAGGACAGTTTGTATCTTTGTCCATTTGATGTAATCTTGTTGTGTAGAGGGTTTGTGGATTGAGAGTTTGATATATAAACCTCTATGAAAAGCTATCAGGCTTGAGAAATGTTTTTGCTGCATGGGGCTGTAATTCTATCTGGGATGGAGGCAGTAATGTGGACAAAGTGAGACTGCTGGAGAACTTGGGAGATTAGGGTGGGTAGTTTAGACCCAGTGACAGAGTCTGTGCACTGGCTCCATACTATTAAGCAGCATCCATGGTTAGAGACCATGGGGACTGATAAGAGATAAGCCAGATTCTATTTAATATTTACTGAAACAATATTGGGTTTTGATTATTTGTGACGGGAAGTATTTCTCTCCTGGTCCAATCTATTTGGAGCTATATGCTTCTTGTATGTTTACAGGCATCTCTTTAGGCTATGGAATTTTTCTTCTATAATTTTGTTGAAGATATTTACTGGCCCTTTAAGTTGGGATTCTTTATTCCATTATATACATATTATTGTCAAATTTGCTCTGCTCATTGTGTCCCATATTTTCTGCTTGTTTACCATTCCTAATTTCAAGTCAAACTACAGAGCTATAAAAATGGTATTGCCATAAAACACACATATTTATTGATAGATTCAAATTGAAATCTCAGACATAAACCACATACCTATGGACACCTGTACACTGACAAAAATATAGCATTTCCAACAGATTGTGGATGTCTCCTCAGAGAGGAATGCAAATAGATTCACATTTATTCTCCTACATGAAACTCAAATCCAACTATATCAAAGATTGAAAACATAAAACCAGATACACTAAGCCTAATAGAAAAGAAATTTTGGAAGAGCTTTGGACTTATTGGCCCAGGAGAAGACTTTCTAAATAGAACACTACCATTATCTCAGTCACTAAGATGGATAATGAATATAGGGGCCACCATGAGACTGAAAACCTTTTGTAAGTAAAAGGATATTGTGATTCAGAATAAAACAACAGCCTACAGAATGGGGAAATACTTTTTCCAACTCCTGATAGAGGATGAATGTCTGATAGAGGAATATCAAAATAAGTTTAAAAACTCAAGATGATTTATATCAAAAAACCTAAATAATCTAATTAAAATGAAATGCAGAAGTAAACAGAGAACTCTATGTAGAGGAAACTCAAGTGCTTTAAAATTATTTATAGAAGTGTTCAATGTTCTTTTTTATCAGGGAAATACAAAGCAAAACCACTGAGATTCCTTCTTACAGCTGTTAGAATGGCTAAGATCAATAACACGAGTCCCTGCACGTGCAGGTTAGGGTATGGAGCAATGGATTGCAACCTTATGCAGACACTATTCAAACAATATCACAGCTCCTCAGAAAACTGGAAAGTGTAACTGTATTTTTTTCAAATTTCTGTTTTAGTGATTATTCTTAAACACTTTCACCATCCGTCAGCTTAATATCCACAAAAGACAGTGGTAAAGAAAAGATATTGGAGGGATTGGACCTGTTTAGAAAGGTTCTTTGGACCAACTCATATATGTGTTATCTGGAAATCAGCAGTTTAGTTTACATGGTATCAGGAAACAACAGCTAATTCTACTTGCAAACACTTTACAAATACATTTGTAATCCTGTTTGATAGCAAACACAAATCAGCAGGTGGTGGCACAACCTAACAGAGACAGCCAGGCCTCAGCCTCAGCAAGAGTCCACAGCAGGGACAAACAAGAACCAGAAGTTGTTCTTGGCTATGTGTCCCTCATGGAAGTGAAGATCAGAAAGTGAATGAGACCAACAAGTGTTGACAGCTAGCTCTAAAAGCAAGCCAAGCTTAACCTCAGTCACTGTCTATTGACTATTCTTTTTATACTCAGTCAAAACATCACATATGCTTCTTAGATCTTGCCTCAGCAAGTGTCTTTTCTCAGTTGACATCACTCTGTCAATCAGCCTGAGTCTGTGGAAGTGACAAGAATCTGTAGCATACCACCAGAAATTTTTTTCTTACATTTCTTCTCTATTAAGTCCTGACAAATGCAGTTTAACTATTAAATGTAAAGAATACCAATACATGTGTGTTGTTAGCAAAGAATCCTTTATCACATGTCTTCTCACCTTGTTTAATAGATCATATTTTATTCTGTGTCTGTTTTACTTAAACATTCCTTCAAGAGTCTGTCTTAGCCTATCATCTGTGTCTACTTCAACTAAACCTTGTTTAACATATTTGTCCACACAAAACTCTATCTAATACAAATGACTTTTCAAAGAACCCGTAACTTTCCTCTTCAGGAAATATATCCACCTCAGTACCCATGTATACCACCTTGAACATATATGCAAATGATATTCTATCCTACCACATGGACTCTTGCTCAATCCCGTTATTGCTGTTGGATTTATAATAGCCAGAAATTGGCAGCAACCTAGATGACCCTCAACCAAGAACTGGATAAATAAACTTTAGTACATTAACATAATGTTATATTACTCAGCTGTTAAAAAATAACATTATTAAATTTATAGGCAATTAGGTTTGAAAATATCTTAGTAACATAAACCATACCCAGAATGATAAAAATGGTATGTATTTACTTATATGTAGATATGTAGATATTATGCATTATATAAATGATAAGCAACCTGCAATCTTTATACACCGAGAGGTTGTGTATAGAGGAACAAGCTAGGGGGACACATGGATCGCCCCGCGGTAGAGAAATAGAATAGATTTTATGAGTGGGCTAGGAGCAGTTTCAGACATGAATGAGTGAATCAAGTGGGGAGGAGGATGTGAGATCAGGTTGAAGGAGGGAATGTATGGAGAGACCAGTAGAATTTAGTGGCATTTGAAGAATGCTGAAAACCTGTACAGTAGAAACTCCCTAAATTATATAAAGACAATCCTAATGAAGTTTCCTAATAATGTGGTTGATGGAATCCCAAGTGGCCATCTCTTCTCACTAAGCAACTCTCCCAGGAATGGAACTGGTTTGCAATCACTGGACTTGTTGGCCGATGGAATTCCCATGGAAATCCCCAAACACAGACTATTGCTAAGACAATGTTTTGCTATCCACAAACAGTAAGGAGAGGGCTGTTGTTGAGGACAACATCCAAACAACTTGCTGACTGTGGGACTTTGGGCTGGGAGTCCCATATGGAGATCTCTGGTTAGGGAGGGGAATGGCATCTATCACCAACACTGCTGGTTCCAGCTAGGTGTATGGGTTCAGGTGAAGAGGAGAAGCCTCGGGCTGGGAAGAGGAAACCAGTTCTTTCACTTCCACTAATGGTGCTGCCCCATTCTGCAGCTGCTGTGAGATGCCAAGCCAGGCCAGGCCAGCAGGGAACTGGCTAGGCAGTGTGGGGCACAGAAGAGTTCTGAGATATCTACCTAAGTGGTGATGTTGCAGTTCTAATAACAGAAGCTCTCAGATGATGGAGTAATTCCTGCACACATTCAATTCTGGACAGGCCCCATATATAAAGTTTTGAGATGGTTCAGAGTCTGAAAACAGGCACTTCCTACTGGCTTACCCTGAGGGCTTGGGAAGACCTTATCTACACATTTGGGGGTGGTCCTGTTTTTTTCCTGAGAGTGGTCATGTACCCACCTACAGAGGAGGGTGTTGGAGCCTGACTGTTCTGTCCTAGGCCTACATCACATCCTCACATGCAGAAAAAGGAATTTGGGAGTGACTTAACCCATTTTGCAGGGGCCTGTCAGCTGTGTGAAGGGGCCCGATTTCTCGGGAGACTAGGAAGCTCCTGATATCTCTCCTTAGGTTCAAGGGGCTTCACTTATCTTAAGTGAATCAGAATATCCTAGCGGCCTAATTGTCCCAACGTTGACCATGAAGAAGTTGAGTCAGTATGTACATGTAGCCTTCACCCCTATGTTCTAGTGACTTTGGTATTGGAAGGTACTCCACAGGTTACACAATTGTAAACACAAACCCAGGCACAAAACCCTTGATTTACAATATTTCATGACTACAAGTCATGGTAGGGGAATTGTGTCATATTCTTGTTGAGGTAGCTAACTAATATCTAGCTTGATATACAGCCCACTCCACATGATGGAACCTATACCCAACATTGCTTGGTGACCCAGAATTAGAAACTATATAGCCAAAGACCTTATTGTGTTCAGAGAAATTTAATTTTTGTTACTGCATATCTTGTATGAAAAGAGATTTTCACAGTTGTTCTATGAAGTAATATAACAAAATGTCAGGTAATATAGTATTATAATGAATTAAAATTCATATTCTTTGATCTAATAGATACACTTCAAATAATGTTGTAATGCTAAAAATCAACATACATACTTTCACTATTACATTATTAGTATAAGTAAAAATGAATTTAAGTAAATCATTAAATCCATTACAATGTATTTTCCCAACATGTTGGCATCATAGCTAACTCTGCTATTCTTAGCACCATGCTAAAAGACCAAAGAATTTGAATAATGACAGATTATGATAGAATATTATTTGAAACATTTGTCTATAAATATTATGATTGTATGTGCATAAATCTAGGAATATATGTCAGGAAGGTTTTCAAATTACATAGATAATTTTTTCTGTTCTATTTTTAAAGTTTATATGATTGTATATTCACGTGTGAAATACTCCTATTTAATAATTGCATTCTATACAATATTATGAAATACTAAAACCAAATTCACTAACAATTCCTTCTTCTGTACTGTCTGTCTCCTTACGTTCTCTTTTCTTTTCCCAATTCGTGTATCTTGACTTTCCTGGCTACACTATGTCGATATTCTGTATTTTCATATGTGAGAGGACATTGTATTTAACATTTAGACTGTCTTCTTTTACTTATATTGCGATTGCCAATATGACGCAAAATTTTGTCAATTATCATGATTTGCATTATACTATATATGTGAACAAAATACTTATTTGTACTACAAACAGTTTAATAATTTTGTGTTTTGGTTAATATTTACAGTGTTTCAATTTCCTGGCTACTGAACACATGAGTACTTCTGTAGTTTGATACCTAAATTTTTAGCATAACAGAAGATAAACATATGAAACAAGTAGTACTTATATTAAAAGTTTCTTGAGGAACATCCATAGTGACTTCCAAAATAGCAAAACCATTTTTTCCATCCCAATCACTAGTGTATAACAATAAATTGTCTAATCTTTGCTGGCAGGTTTCGTTTGTTTGTTTATAAATTGGGGATTCAGATTGGTGTAATACATAATCATAATACACATTGTTTTGCATATGGTTGCTGGATAACTACATTGTATTATTTATACATCCTACAAAATTGTACACTATTTGTGGAACATTTATTCTTCATTTGTTACTTATTGATTTAATTATTGCAATTTTAAATATTAAGTTTTGAAATTACTTTATACATTCTATGTACTAGAATCAGATATATACCTAAAAAATGGCCTTCAATTCTGTGTAGATCGTTTCACAATTTTTCTTTAAATTTAACAACTTTATTTAAAAAACAAAGATAAATGTAAAAATTTTAAACATATTTGCATAAAAGTATATGAATACATTTTTGTCATTACTTGATTTTTTTAAAGGTTTGATAGTATGCATTGAAATATTACTAGTTACAATGAGCATAAAGTGCATGTAAAACAAGATGTAACCTGGAAATAGTCAAAGTTTTCTTGGTGTGTAAAGATTAAGCAAAATGATATTTCATTTTATTTTAATTTTTTTTTGGCCTTTGTTATTCTTGACATTCATGTAATATGTGAGTTGTTTCTGGGGTGTTCAGAGCTTTCTAGGGTTAGTCTCCAATTAGCAGTGACTGCATATTATGTCTGTTCTTTGTTGACTAGGTTACCTCACTCAGGATGATATTCTCTAGATGTATCCATTTTCTTAAGAATTTTGTAAAGTCATTGTTTCTGATAGCTGAGTAGTACTCCATTGCGTACATATGCCACAATTTTTGTATCCATTCATCTACTGAAGGGCATCTGGGTTCTTCCCAGTTTCTGATAAGTATAAATAGGGCTCCTATGAACATTGTGGAACATGTGTATTTATTGTACATTGGAGTAGTTCTGGAGTATATATGCCCAGAAGTGGGATAACTGTGTCTTCGGGTAGTATTATGTCCAATTATCTGAGGAACCACCAAACTGATTTCAAGAGTGGTTGTACCAGTTTACAACCCCACCAACACTGCAGAAGTGTTGCTTTTTATCCAGATCCTCACCAGCATCTGCTGTCATCTTAATTTTTGATCTAAGCCATTCTGATTGGTGTGATGTGGAATATCAAGTTGTTATGATTTGCATTTCCCTGATAACTAAGGATGCGGAGCACTTCCTTGGATACTTCTCAGCCATTCTGTATTCCTCATTTGTGAATTTTTGTTTAGCACTGTATCCCAATTTTAATAGGATTGTTTGATTCTCTGATGTCTAACTTCTTGACTTCTTTGAATACCTTGGATATTAGGCCTCTGTCAGATTTTGGGTTGGTAAATGTCTTGTCCAAATCTGTAGGCTTCCATTTTGTTTTCTTGACAGTGTCCTTAGCCTTACAGAAACTTTGCAATCTCATTAAGTCCCATTTGTCAATCTTTGACCTTAGAGCATGAGTCATTGGTGTTTTGTTCAGGAAATTTTCTCCTGTGCCTATGTGTTCTAAAGTTTTCCCTAATTTCTCATCTAATAGTTTCAGTGTACCTGGTTTAATATGGAGATCTTTGATCCACTTACACTTGAGCTTTGTACAAGGAAATAATAAAGTGTCTATTTTCATTCTTCTGCATGCTTAGTGCCAGTTACACCAACACCATTTGTTGAAGAGGCTTTCCTTTCTCTACTGAATATTTATAACTCCTTGGTCACAATCAAGTGACCATATATGTGAGGGATCATATCTGGATCTTCTATTCTATTCCATTGATCCACATGCCTATTTCTGTACCAGTATCATGCAGTTTTTAGCAAATTGCCTTGTAATATAGCTTGAGGTCAGGGATAGTTATTCCCACAGATGTTTTCTTGTTGTTGAGGATGGATTTTGCTATTCTATATCTTTTCTTAATCCAGATGAAATTGTACATTGCTCTTTCCAGCTCTATGAAGAATTGGGTTGGAATATTGATGTAGATTGCATTGAATGTGTAGATCGCTTTTGGTAAGATGACCATTTTTAAAATGTTGATCCTTCTAATGCATGAGCATGGGGGATCTTTCCATTTACTGAGATCTTCATCAATTTCCTTCTTCAGAGATTTGAAGTTCTTGTAATACAGGTCTATTTTTTTTAACGACTTTATTTTGCAAAACAAAGATAAATGTAAAGATTTTAAACATTTTTTGCTTAAAATTATACATTTTTGTCAGTACTGTTTTTTCAGACATTAAAATAAATTTTACATAAAACCATATGAATATGTTTTTTAGTCAGTACTTGATTTTTTTCAAGGGCTTGACAGTATGCATTGAAAACGTACTAGTTGCAATAAGCATAAAGTACATGCAAAACAAAACGCAACATGGAAATAGTCAAAGTCTTCTTGTTTTGTGAATATATGTATATTTTTTGTTTTCTTTATTTCTTGGACTTCATACAGTCTGTGAGTTGTTTCTGGGGGAGTGCAAGCCTCTGGGGTTAGCATCCCACTATCAGTGACTGCATATTATGTCTGTTCTTTTGTGACTGGGTTATCTCACTCAGGATGATCTTCTCTAGATGCAGCCATTTTCTTAAGAATTTGGTTAAGTCATAAGTCACACTAAGGTGTTGCATATTGTTTGTGACTATTGTGAAGAGTATCCTTTCCCTAATTTCTTTCTCTGCATGCTTGTCCTTTGTTAAGAGAAAGGCTTCTGATTTGTTTGAGTTCTTTTTGTATCCAGCCACTTTACTGAACTTGTTTATTAGCTGTAGAAGTTCTCTGGTGGAATTTTTGGGTTCACATATGTACACTATCATGTCATTTTCAAACAGTGATAGTTTTACTTCTTCCTTTCTAATTGATATCCCTTTGATTTCCTTTACTTTCTGATTGTTCCAGCCAGGATTTCCAGTAGTATGTTGAATAGGTAGGGGAAGAGTGGGCAGCTGTGTCTAGTCCTTAATTTTAGTGGGATTGCTTCCAGTTTTTCACATTTAAGTTTGATGTTGGCTATTGGTTTGCTGTATATTGCTTTTATTATGTTTAGGTACGGGCCTTCGATTCCTGTTATTTCCAAGACTTAGAAAATGAAGGGATGGTGAATTTTGTCAAATGCCTTTTCAGCATCTAATGAGATGACCATGTTTTTTTTTTTTTTTTTTTTTTTTGACTTTTTTTTTTTGACTTTTTTTTATATGTTGGATTACATTGATAGATTTCTGTATATTACTCCATCCTTGCTTACCAGGGATGAAGCCTAATTGATTATGGTGAATAATAGTTTTGATATGTTCTTGGATTCAGTTTGCAAGAATTTTGTTGAATATTTTTGCATCAATATTCATAAGTGAGATTGGTCTGAAGTTCTTTTCCTTGTAGGGTCTTCATGTTGTTTAGGAATGAGGGTTAAATGTGGCTTCCAAAAATGAGTTAGGTAGTTTTCCATCTGATTCGATTTTGTGGAATACTTTGGAGAGTATTGGTATTAGGTCATCAATAAATATCTGATAAAATTATGCACTGAACCACTGAACCTATGTGGACTTGGGCTTTTTGGGGGTGGGGGGCTTGTTGGGATGCTTTTGATGACTACTTCTATTTGTTTAGGTGCTATGTGATTATTTGGATGGTTTTCCTGGTCCTGTTTTAACTTTAATATCTGGTATCTGTCCAGGAAATCATCCATTTCCTCCAGATTTTCCATCTTTGATGAGTAGAGGCTTTTGTAGTAGAATCTGATGATTTCTTGAATTTCCTCAGGTTCAATTGTTATGTCTCTACTTTCCTTCATTCTTTTTGTTAATTTGGATACTCTGTCTTTGCCCTCTAGTTAGTCTGGCTAAGGGATAATCAATCTTATTAATTTTCTCAAAGAACTATCACTTGGTTTGGTTGATTCTTTGAATGGTTCTTTTTGTTTCTATTTGGTCAATTTGTGCTCTGAATTTTATTATTTCTTGCTGTCTACTCCTATTGTGTTTATCTGCTTCCTTTTGTTCTTGAGCTTTCAACTGTGCTGTCAAGTTGCTAGTTTATGCTCTCTCCATTTTCTTATTGGAAGCACTCAGAGCTGTGAGATTTCCTCTCATTACTGCTTTCATTGCATCCCATAGGTTTAGGTATGTTGTGTTTTCCTTTTCATTAAATTCTAGAAAATCCTTAATTTTTTTCTTTATTTCTTCTTTGACCATGTAATTGTTTAATAGAACATTGTTTAGATTCCCTGTGTATATGGGTTTTTTGTTGTCTTTGCTCTTATTAAAGACCAGCCTTAGACCATGGTGAATTGATAGGATACATCAGAGTATTTCAATCTTCTTATATTTATTGAGCCTTGTTTTGTGACTGATATATGGTCAGTTTTGAAGAAGGTGCTATGAGGTGCTGAAAAGAAGGAGTATTCTTTTGTTTTAGGATGATGTGTTCTGTAGATGTCTATTAATTCCAATTGTTTCATAACCTCTGGTAGTTTCACTGTGTCTTTGTTCTGTTTCTGTTTCCATGATCTGTCCATTGATGAAAGCATGGTGTTAAAGTCTCTCACTATTATTGTGTGGGGTGCAATGTATTTTTTGAGCTTTAGTAGGGTTACTTTTATGAATATTGGTGCTCCTGTGTTAGGAGCATATATGTTAAGGATTGAGAATTCCTCCTGACAAATTTCCCCTGTAATGAGTAAAAAGTGTCCTTCCTTATCTCTTTTATAACTTTGGTTAAAAATCTACTTTTTTCAATATTAGAATGGACACTCCAGCTTAATTCTTGGGGCCGTATACATGGAAGGATTTTTCCCAACGTTTTACACTTAGACAATGTCTGTTTTTGGCTCTGAGAAGAGTTTCCTGTATGCATCAAACTGATGGATTCTGTTTATGTATCCAGTCTGATAGCCTGAATCTTTTTTTTTTAGGGAATATAGTCCATTTATGTTAACAAATATTAAGGAATAGTGGTTGCTGTTTCTTCCTATTTTTGCTTTGAGAGGAAGAATTGTGCCTGTGTGTCTTTCTTCTTTTAGTTTTCTAGCTTAGGTATTTTCTTGTTTTTTTTTTTTTTTTTTTTTTTTTTTTTTTTTTTTTTTTTGAAGAACTTTCTTTTTAAAAGAATCAAAGATAAATGTACAAATCTTTAAACATCTTTTTTTAAGATTTGATACTCTGCATTAAGGTCTAACTAGTTACAATAAGCAAAAAGTACATGTAAAACAGGATGTGACACGGAATTAGTCAACATTAGTCAATGTTTTCTTACTGTGTAAGTATTGAGCATAATGTTTTTCTCTTTTTTTTTCTCTTGAACTTCACACAGTTTGTGAGTTGTTTATGGGCAGTCCAAGCTTCTGGGGTTAGCATCCCACTGTCAGTGACTGCATATTATGTCTGTTCCTTTGTGATTGGGTTATCTCACTCAGGATGATATTCTCTAGATGCAACCATTTTCTTAAGAATTTTGTAAAGTCATTGTTTCTGATAGCTGAGTAGTACTCCATTGTGTAATGTACCACATTTTTTGTATCCATTCATCTACTGAAGGACATCTGGGTTCTTTCCAGCTTCTGGCTATTAAAAATACAGCTGCAATAATCATTGTGGTGCATGTACCTTTGTTGTATATTGGAGTGTCTCTGGGCTATATGCCCAGAAGTGGAATAGCTGGAACTTCAGGTAGTACTATGTCCAATTTTTTGAGGAATTGCCAAACTGATTTCCAGAGTGGTTATATCAGTTTACCACCGCATCGACCTTGGAGAAGTGTTCCTCTTTCTCCACAACCTTGCCACCATCTGCTGTCATCTGAGTTTTGGATCTTGGCCAATCTAACTGGTGTGAGGTGGAATCTCAGGGTTGTTTTGATTTGCACTTCCCTGAAGGATAAGGATGTCAAGCAATTCCTTAGATTTTTCACAGCCATTCCATATTCCTCAATTGATAATATTTTGTTTAGCTCTGTACCCCATTTTTAATAGAGTTGTTTGATTCTCTTGTGTTTAGCTTTTGGAGTTCTTTGTATACCTTGGATATTAGGCCTCTATCTGATGTGGAGTTGGTAAAGATCTCCCATTCTGTGGGTTTCCATTTTGTTTTCTTGACAATGTCCTGAGCCTTACAGAAACTTTGCAATCTCATTAAGTCTCATTTGTTAATCTTTGACCTTAGAGCTTGAGCCATTGACATTTTGTTCAGAAAATTTTTTCCTGTGCTTATGTGTTCTAAGTTTTTCACTAATTTCTCATCTAATAGTTTCAGTGTATCTGGTTTAATGTGGAGATCTTTGATCCACTTACACTTGAGCTTTGTACAAGGAGATAAGAAAAAGTCTATTTACATTCTTCTGCATGCTGAGTGCCAGTTGGACCAACACCATTTGTTGAATAGGCTGTCCTTTCTGCATTGAATGTTTACAACTCCTTGGTCAAAAATCAGGTGACCATATAAGTGAGGGCTCATTTCTGGATCATCAATACTATTCCATTGATCCACGTGCCTATTTCTGTACCAGTACCATGCAGATTTCAACACAATTGCCTTGTAATTTACTTGACATCAGGAATAGTGATTTCACCAGATATTTTCTTGTTGTTAAGGATGGTTTTCACTATTCTAGGTCTTTTGTTATTCCATATGAAATTGCATATTGATCTTTCCAACTCAGTGAAGAAATGGGTTGGAATTTTGATGGGGATTGCATTGAATCTGTAGATTGCTTTTGGTAAGATGGACATTTTTAAAATGTTGATCCTTCCAATCCATGAGCATGGGAGATCTTTCCATTTTCTGAGATATTCCTCGATTTTCTTCTTTAGTGTTTTGAAGTTCTTGTCATACAGGTCATTCACTTGCTTAGTTAGAGTCACACCAAGTAATTTCAAATTTTTTGTGACAATTGTGAAGGGTATCTATTCCCTAATTTCTTTCTCCACATGTTTGTCCTTTGAATATAGGAAGGTTACTGATTTGTTTGAGTTAATTTTGTATCCAGCCACTTTGATGAACTTGTTTATCAGCTGTAGGAGTTCTCTGGTGGAATTTGTGGGGTCACTTAAGTACACTATCATGTCATCTGCAAAGAGCGATATTTGTACTTCTTCCTTTCTGATTTGTATCCCCTTGATCTCCTTTTGCTGTCTAATTGCTCCATCCAGGATTTCCAGTACTAGGTTAAATAGGTAGGGGGAGAGTGGGCAGCCTTGTCTAATCCCTGATTTTAGTGAGATTGCTTCAAATTACACCCTTAAGTTTAATGTTGGCTGTTGGTTTGCTGTATATTGCTTTTAATATGTTTAGGTATGGACCTAGGATTCCTGTTCTTTCCAGGACTTTTAACATGAAGGGGTGTTGAATTTTGTCATATGATTTCTTAGCATCTAGTGAGATGACCATGTGATTTTGTTCTTTGAGTTTGTTTATATGGTGGATTACATTGATGGATTTTCTTATATTAAACCATCCCTGCATCCCAGGGATGAAGCCTACTTGGTCAAGGTGAATGATCATTTTGATTTGTTCTTGGATTTGGTTTACAAGTATTTTGTTGAGTATTTTTGCATCAATGTTCATAAGTAAGATTGGTCTGAAGTTCTCTTTCCTTGTAGGGTCTTTGTGTGGTTTAGGAATGAGGGTTAATGTAGCTTCAAAAAATGAGTTAAGTAGTATTCCATCTGATTTTTCTTGTGGAATTTTTTGGAGAGTATTGGTGTTATGTCCACAAAAAAATGTCTGATAAAATTCTGCACTGTACCTGTCTGGACCTGGGCTTTTTTTTAATTGGGAGGTTTTTGATGACTTCTATTTCTTTAGGTGTTATGGGATTATTTAGATGGTTTACCTGCTCCTGGTTTAACTTTAGGATCTTGTATCTGTCTAGGAATTTATCCATTTCCTCTAGATTTTCCAACTTTGTGGAGTATAGGCTTTTGTAGTAGGATCTGATGATTTCTTGAATTTCCTCAGTTTCAGTTATGTCTCCACTTTCTTTTCTCATTTGTTAATTTGTATACTCTCTCTTTACCCTCTAGTTAGTCTGGTTAAAGGTTTATCAATCTTGTTGATTTTCTCAAACAGCAGCTCTTGGTTTAGTTGATTCTTTCAGTGGTACTTTTTCTTTCTATTTGGTCTATTTCTGCCCTAAGTTTGATTATTTCTTGCTGTATCCTCCTCCTGGGTGTATCTGCTTTCTTTTTTTTTCTAGAGCTTTTAGCTGTGCTGTCAAGTTGCTGATGTATGCTTTCTCCAGTTTGTTTTGGGAAGCACTCAGAGCTATGAGCTTTCCTCTCGTTACTGCTTTCCTTGCATCCTGTAAGTTTGGGTATGTTGTGTTTTCGTTTTCATTGAATTCTAGAAAATCCTTAATTTCTTCCTTTATTTCTTCTTTGACCCTGCTATCATTTAACAGAGAGTTGTTTAGTTTCCATGTGTATGGGGGCTTTTTGTTGTTGTTAAATATCAGCCTTAGACCATGGTTATCTGAGAAGATGCATGGGAGTATTTCAATCTTCTAATATTGATTGAGGCTCATTCTGTGTCCAATTATGTGGTCAATTTTCGAGAAGGTGCCATGGGGTGGTGAGAAGAAGGTGTATTCTTTTATTTTAGGATGATATGTTCTGTAGATATCTATTAATTCCAGTTGGTTCATAGTCTCAAATAGTTTTAGAGTGTCATTGTTCAGTTTCTTTTTCCATGATCTGTCCATTGCTGAGAGTGGGGTATTAAAGTCTCCCACTATTATTGTGTGGGGGGAAATGTATTTTTTGAGCTTTATTAGGGTTTCTTTTATGAATGTGAGTGCTTTTGTATTTGGAGCATATATTTTAAGGATTGAGAGTTCCTCCTGACAGATTTTCCTGGTAATGAGTAAAACGTGTCCTTCCTTAATATTTTTTTTTGATAACTTTTGGTTGGAAATTTACCTTATTTGATATTAGAATAGCCACTCCAGCTTGCTTCTTGGGACTGCTTGCTTGGAAGTTTTTTTTCCCAATATTTTACTCTGATATAGTGTCTGTCTTTGTCTCTGAGATGATTCTCCTGTATGCAGCAAAATGCTGGATTTTGTTTATGTATCCAGTCTGATAGCCTATGACTTTTTATTGGGGAGTCGATTACATTTATGTTAATAGATATCAAGGAATAATGGTTGCTGTTTCCTGCTATAATTGCTTTTGTAGGTTGAGTTGTGTCTGTGACTCTTTCTTCTTTTGGTTTTCTTGCTTAGGAGTTTTCTTGTTTTTCTAGGATGTAGTTCCCCTCCTTGTATTGTGTTTTCCACCTATAATTGGTTGTGGTGCTGGGTTTGTGGTCAGATATTGTGTAAATTTAGATTTGTCTTGAAATATCTTCATCTCTCCATCTATGGTGATTGATAGTTTTGCTGGGTATAGCAGCTTGGGCTGGCACTTGTTCTCTCTTAGGGTCTGCATGATATCTGTCCAGGCTCTTCCAGCTTTCATATTCTCTGTTGAGAAATCGGGTGTGATTCTGATTGGTCTGCCTTTATATGTTACCTGACCTTTTTCTCTTACTGCTTTTAGTATTCTTTCTTTGCTTTGGGCACTTGGTGCTTTTACTATTAGGTGTCGGGAGGTATTTCTTTTCTGGTCCAACCTATTTGGAGTTCTGAAGTCTTCTTTTATCCTTGTGGTCATCTCATTCTTGAGGGTAGGGAAGTTTTCTTTTACGATTTTGTTGAAGATATTTACTGTGCCTCTTAGTTGATACTCTTCTCCTTCTTCTATTCCTATTATCCTTAGGTTTGGTCTTCTCATTGTGTCCTGGATTTCCTGGACATTTTGGGTTAGGAGCTTTTTGGTTTTTGCATCTTCTCTGACTGTTTTGTCTTTGTTTTCAATGTTGTTTTGGGCTCCCGAGATTCTCTCTTCCATCTCCTGTAGTCTGTTGGAAATGCTTGCATCTGTGACTCCTGATTTTTTTTTTAGCATTTCTACTTCTTGGGTTGTCTCTTTTAGTGTTTTTTTTTTTTTTTTTTTTTTTTTTTTTTTTTTTATTGTGTCCATTTCTATTTTGGTTTCCCTGAGGTAAGTTTTTCTGCTTTCCTCTTGCCATCTTGTTGTCTGTTATTATACATGGTCTTGTTGTCAGTGATTGGTTCTTGTCTCACCATTGTACCTGTCCTGTGTTCGTGGATCTCTGCTGTTACTAGTGACAGATGGCCTGAGCATTTTTTCTGCATGCATGGACCCACCAGGTGAAAAGCGAGACCCTAAGGCAGAGTTCCTAAACCAATTTCGTGGATGGAGCACTTTCTGGGTGCTTGGCCCAGATCACTCTGTGCCTGGCCTCTCACAGCTCAGTCTCACCAGGCCTGTGTCCTTGGATCTCTGCTGTTCCTGGTGGTGTTGTATTACAATTTAATTTTCTGTTGGTTAATTTACACCTTTCCTCTACCCTCCTGAAAGTTCCATGATCTCCTTTATATTATCAAGAACTTTTCAGGACTGTTGTTATATAATCTCTTTCTCTCTCTCTCTCTCTTTCTCTCTCTCTCTGTCTGTCTCTCTCTCTGTCTCTCTCTCTGTCTCTCTCTCTGTCTTTCTCTCTCTCTTTCTCTCTCTTACTCTGTGTGTGTGTGTCAGTGTGTAACTTTCTGACTTTTATATATACCTACACTTGTTTTATTGTTATTTGCAAATTCTGTTCATATATTTTTTTTTCTCCAATTGCCACAAAACACCTCTAGCAGAATATATTAACCTTTACTTGACAGTACATTTACTTGTATTTACTTTAAATTGTTCTTATTGCATTTATTATGCTTTTCAATGATTTCAAAATAACATTTCATTTTTATACAAAAACTTGGATGTTAGAAGAAAATAATTGAAGACTATGAGAAAAAAAAAGAAAACTGAAAAATCACTCAAATTAACTTAAATATCCATGTCATTTTATGACAACTTAGGTAATTAAGTAATAAAATATAATAATGAAATATTATTCAATGTTCTTCACCAACAGTACACATAAAATCTGAAGTTCAAATTTTCTTGAATCTTCTTATGACACTCAAAGAATAAAAGGATACACATACATATTGCAGGTATACACTCATATTCTTTACACACTTGGTTTTCATCTATCTTACATGAACAAGGGTGAACAGAAGTATACATTTTTATTTGTTTGAGAGTTCTATATCAATTTCAACATAACCTGACCCCAATAAATTTTCTTTTTTCTATTCATTAATGTAATAATGTGTAAAAGTCTAAGGGGGCTTCAATTCCTTATTGGGCAATATCTCTGGCATTCACAATAATTGTGTTTGATCTCTTTCAGGCATCACTGCTAGAAAAGATTAATGATCTAATCACCACCCGAGAAAAGAACTTAGAGATAGAGCTTATAAGCTTTTAACAGCACCCTTAGAAAATATTTAGCAAAGTAAATTTTTTTAGTAAAACTAGGTTGAAATATTTTTGCTACTTGCTCTTTTATAGAAAACCTTATAGGACAAATTGAAGTTCAGAAAACTCACTCTTATTACTTAAGGTAGCGACCTTTTCCGATTATAGAACAAGAACAATGTGAACACTGGCTGACATGAGTTTTACTGAGGCTGCACTGGGTTTGATTTCTTATACCCATTTTTCCTCAGCTTAATGATACAATTTAATAAGAATTACTGATGAATAGATATATATTCTGAAGGTTTAAAATGGATATGACTGATTTTTATGTAAAAGTTTAGATCTGTGATTCTTTTAAGATTCTCACAAGATTACTTTAAAAGATATATTATAAAATAATATATTCTTACTTTGTAGCTACAAATTACTCCCTGCCAGTAAGAGAAACTGGCTGAGAAAAATTACCTTTTTAGTTTATGCTTTGTTAATCTATATCAAGCTGCTTAGTTAAGAATGCATGTGGGTTCTTGAGAATATTTTACTATAACTCTAGTATGTAATCTTATTTTTTGTAAAGGTATTGAGAAACATATTGTCCTTTCAATTATTCACAAGAGAAAATTTAAAATGTAATCACATTTTGATATTATACTGCATGCAAGATTTTGCTGGGATATATAAGCTATGGAAGAAAAATATACTATGTGGAGGCTGGAACATTGTTCTTTCTAGCGATCACTATGTGTCTGTATGGTTATGTGTAAGGTTTGTATGAAAGTCTGTTGGAACTTTGTTTCATTCATCAAATCTCTATATAGTACATATGTAAAGCTTGTCTGGTTGGGTGTTTGACCTTGCTTAATTCAGCAATTATGTATGTACATGTATGTGTATATGTGAAATGCTTGGAATCTGCTTGTTGGAGCTTTGTTCCAACCATTCTATTTATAAATGTGTATGTATTTGTTTGCCTATCTGTAAATATGCACAAATGTATGTATGAAATTATTGGACTTTTCTTTTTGTACCATCCACTTAACATGTCTGTGAGTGTGTGTGTGAATTTTCTCTTTCTTTCTGTTTTTCACTGGTGCGAAGGAGTTGAAATAGCTCAGAGATTTTTGCTGGCCACATGGAATGCCAACCAGCCACAGTTAAGTAAGCTTTGTTCTCTCAGAAAAAAATCTGCAAAGTAATTTCTCTTATTGCTGGCTAACATTGGCAGTGGTCTTTGTCAATATCTGTATCAACTCAGTCAGGGACTCTGTTCTGAGCCCTCACCACTACCTTACTTTACTTATCCCACAGATGCCAAAGCTGGTAACTGGCATATAAGTTATAACCTTATAATTGATATATTTTATTAAAGTTTTAGAGGATAAATGAATAAATATGAACATTCATTTGACTGCTCAACTGTAAATATAAAATTTACTGAATCTAACATCATCTCTATCTTATAAAAGTGTTATTTTCTGTTATCTTTGGAAATTAACTTCAAAAACTCTGTAAGACATTACAGCATAATCCTTGTTATATCACATAAGCATGGAATCTAAACAGTACTCTACTCAATGATAGCTTTGTCTAGGAAGAAATAAAGAAAGAAATCAAAGACTTTTTAGTATGAAAACTATAAACAAAACTTACAAAAATAATTTAAAGTAAATGGATAAACTCACATATTATTCTATGTTAATCTTAATGTTCCCACAATTTAATCTCTCAATTTTGAACAGCTGTGATACAGGGACACAGGCCTGGTGAGAGTGCTCTGTGAGTAACCAAAGTGCAGAGAGGGCTAGGCAGAGCATGCAGCAAATGCAGCCTTCTGGTTCAGTGGAGATGGAACTCTGGCATAGGAACTCAGGATCTGCTGGGAAAGCCCCTGAGCACAGACCAAGGGCTCGGGCCATGTGCCTTCCAGAGACACAGGCCTAGTGACACTGGGCTCTGAGTAACCAAAACACAGAGAGGGCTAGGTGTAGCACACGGAAAATGTGTCCCTTAGGTTCGGTGGAGCCAGAACTCTGACATAGGAACTCGGGATCTGCCCAGAAAGCTGTTGGGCACGGACCAAACCCTCAGGCTCCTTGGCACCTGGAACAGCTGTGATCCAGGGACACAGAACTGGTGAGACTATAATGTTAGTACCCAAAGCGCAGAGAGGGCTAAGCAGAGCATGCTGAAAATGTGACCCTCCCGTTCAGTAGACCTGGAACTATGGCATAGGAACTCGGGATCCAACTAAAAAGCCCTGGCTCAAAGTCTAGACACATAGGCCTTCAGTAAAGCACAGGCCCTTGTCAGTGGGAGCTGGGGTTTGCCCGAGAAAGGCAGTGCTTGAAGTTCAACTCTACAGACCCTCTTAAAACTGGACCAGAGGGGAATCTCACACATAGGCCCAGGGAGAGAACCTCAGGAGTCCTCAGAGAGCAGAAAGTACTGTGCTATCCGGAAAAGGGTCCAATGTGGCCTAGAGAAAGGACCAGGTCCCTGCCAGTAGTACTCAGGACAAGTGGGCACAGGGCTGAGCTACCAGAACAACCTTACAAGAGATCCCACATCTGAACCCAGAAAGACAGAGCTGAGTCACTGCTACCAGAAATCACTGCTTTCCCACCAAAAGCCAAACACACTGAAGCAGTTTTCTTCCTGAACCCATGGCCCCCGGGTCCAAGGGAGAGACGTGTACCAATCACTGACAACAAGACCACATATAATCACAGACAACAGAAAGACAATAGGAAAAAGAAAGAAATTAATCAATGAAAATCAAGACAACCTGCAACATTAGAACCCAGCTCTCCCACCACAACAAGTAGTGGATTGACAAACACTTCAGAAAAAAAAAAAAAAAGAAAAAGAAAAAAGAAAAAAGAAGACTCAGACATGAAATCATACCTCAAGATGATGATGAAGGAACTGAAAATGGAAATAGAAGCAATAAAGAAAACACTAAAAGAGACAACCCTGGATGTGGAAACATAAAAAAAGAAACCAGTAGTCACAGATGCAAGCATCTCCAACAGACAACAAGAGATGGAAGAGAGAAGCTCGGGGGCAGAAGACAACATTGGAAAAAAAGGCAAAACTTTCAGAGAAGATACAAAAGCCAAGAAGCTCCTAAACCAAAACGTCCAGGAGATCCAGGACACAATGAGAAGACCAAACCTAAGGATAATAGTAATAGGAGAGGGCTAAGAATATCAACTAAGAGGCACAGTAAATATCTTTAACAAAATCATATAAGAAAACTTCTGTACCCTTAAGAATGAGATGATCATGAGCATAAAAGAAGCCTACAGACCTCCAAATAGATTGGACCAGAAAAGAAATTCTTCCTGACACATAATAGTCAAAACCCCAAGTGTTCAAAACAAAGAAAAAATACTAAAAGCAGTAACAGAAATAGGTCTTGTAAAATATGAAGGTAAACTGAACAGAATTACACCAGACTTCTCAACAGAGACTATGAAAGCTAGAAGAACCTGGACAGATATCATACAGACCCTAAGAGAACACAAATGTCAGCCCAGGCAGCAAAACCCAGAAAAACTCTTAGTCACCATAGATGGAGAAACCAAGATATTCCAGGACAAAACTAAATTTACACAGTATCTGAACACAAATTGAGTCCTAAAAAGAATGATAGAAAGAAAACCCAACATAAGGAGGGAAACTATATCCTAGAAAAAGCAAGAAAACAACTAAGCTAGAAAACCAAAAAATGAAAGACACACAGACATAATTCTACCTCTAATAGCAAAAATAGCAGGAAATAGCAACCACTATTCCTTAATATCTGTTAATGTAAATGGACTCAGTTCTACAATAAAGAGACATAGACTATCAGAGTGGATACATAAACAGAATAAAGCATTTTGCTGCATACAGGGAACTCATCTCAGAGTAAAAGCCTGGGAAAAATTCCTTCCAAGGAAAATGCCCCAAGAAATAAGCTGGAGAAGACATTCTAATAGTGAATAAAGTATATTTTCAACAAAATTATGAAAAAAGATAAGGAAGGACACTTTTTTACACATTACAGAGAAAATATATCAGGAGGATCTCTCAATTCTTAATATATATGGTCCAAGTAAAAGAGCACCCATATTCATAAAAGAAACACTACAAAATTCATAAAATACATTGTGCGACAAATCATAGTCGGAGACTTCAACACCCCACTGTCATCAATTGATAGATCATGGAAGCAAAAAATGAACAAAGACGCAGTGAAACTACCAGAAATGATGAAAAAATAAGAATTAATAGACATCTACAGAACATTTCACCCTAAAACAAAAGATTACACATTCTTCTAAGCACCTCATGGCACCTTCTCCAAAACTGACCTTATAGTCAGTAAGAAAACAATCCTCAATAGATATAAGAAGATTGAAATACTCCCATGCATCCTATCAGATCACTATGGACTAAGGCTGGTCTTTAATAACAACAAAGACAACAAAAATCTCATATACTGAATAGGGATAGCATGGTCAAAGAAGAAATAAAGATAGAAATTAAGGATTTTTCTAGAATTTAATAAAAATGAAAATGCAACATGCCTAAACCCATGGGATGCAATGAAAGCAGTACTAAGAGGAACAGAGCTCTGAGTGCCTCCAGAAAGAAACTGAAGAAAACATACACTGGCAACTTGATATCAGAGTTGAAAGCTCAAGAACAATAAGAAGCTTATACACATAAGAGGAGCTGATGGCAAAAAATAATCAAATTCAGAGCAGAAATTAACAAAATAGAAACAAAAAGAGCCACTCAAAGAATCAACAAAACGAAGAGATGGTTCTTTGAGAAAATTAACAAGATTGATAAACCCTTAGCCAGATTAACTAGATGGCAAAGAAAACATCCAAATTAACAAAATCAGAAAGGAAAGTGGAGATATAACAACTGAAACTGAGGAAATTAAAGAAATAATCAGATCCTACTACAGAAGCCTATATTCAACAAAACTGGAAAATATGGAGGAAATGGTTGAATTCCTAGACAAAGCCGACCAAAAAAAAAAAAAAAGCCCAAGCCCAGATGGGTTCATTGCAGAATTCTATCAGACATTTACTGATGACCTAATACCAATACTCTCCAACTATTCTACAAAATAGAGCCAGATATAACACTACTAAATTCATTTTTGAGGCCACAAATACCCTCTTCCCTAAACCACAAAAAGACCCTACAAGGAAAGTGAACTTCAAACCATTTTTACTTATAAATATTGATGCAAAAGAACTCAACAAAATTTTTGCAAACCCAATCCAAGATCACATTAGAATGATTGATCACCATGATCAAGTAGGCTTCATTTCTGGGATGCAGGGATGGTTTAATATACAGAAATCCGTCAACATAATCCACCATATAAAAAACCTCAAAGAAAAATAAACACATGATTATCTCACTGATAAACCATTTGACAAAATTCAACACCCTTTCATGTTAAAAGTCTTGGAAAGAACAGGAATCTAAGGCCCATACCAAAACATAATAAAAGCAATATACATCAAACCAATAGCCAATATCTAATGTTGAGAAACTTGAAGCAATACCACTAACATTAGGGACTAGACAAGGCAGCTCACTTTCCCCCCTACCTATTCAACATGGTACTGGAATTCCTGGCCAGAGCAATTAGACAGTAAAAGGAAATCAAAGGGATACAAATTGGAAAGGAAGAAGGAAAAACATCACTGTTTGCAGATGACATGATAGTGTACATAAGTGACCCCAAAAATTCCACCAGAGAATTTTTAAAGCTGATAAACAAGTTTAGCAAAGTGGGTGGATATAAAATTAATTCAATCAAATCAGTAGCCTTCCTCTACTCAAAGAACAAACACTCAGAGAAAGAAATTAGAAAAAAGATGCCATTCACAATAGTCACAAACAATATGAAATATCTTGGTGTGACTCTAACTAAGCAAGTGAAGGACCCGTATGTCAAGAACATCAAATCTAAGAAGAAGGAAATTGATGAAGATCTCAGAAAATGGCAAGATCTCCAATCCTCATGGATTGGACGTATCAACATTTTATAAATGGCCATCTTACCAAAAGCAATCTATAGATTCAATGCAATCCCCATCAAAATTTTAACCCAATTTTTCATGGAGTTGGAATGAGTAATGTACAAATTCATCTGAAATAACAAAAACATAGAATAGCAAAATCTATCCTCAACAACAAGAAAACATCTGCAGGAATCACTATCCCTCACCTCAAGATATATCACAAGGAAATTATATTAAAAACCACATGATACTAGTACAGAGATAGGCATGTTGATCAATGGAATAGTATGGAAGATCCAGAAATGAGCCCTCACATATATGGTCACTTGATTTTTGACAACGGAGCTGTAAACACTGAATGTAAAAAAGACAGCCTCTTCAAAAAATGGTGTTGGTTCAACTTGCACTCAGCATGCAGAAAAATAAAAATCAAATGTTTCTTATTTCCTTGTACAAAGCTCAAGTGCCAGTGTATCAAAGATCTTCCCATTAAACCAAGTATATGTGTTAGATGAGAATGTAGGGAAAATATTAGAACACATAGGCACAGGAGAAAATTTCCTGAACAGGATACCAATAACTCATGCTCTAAAGTCAACGATTGACAAATTGGACTTAATGAGATTGCAAAGTTTCTGTAAGGCTAAGGACACTGTCAAGAAAACAAAACGGCAGCCAACAAAGTGGGAAAAGTTCTTTACCAATCCCACATCAGATAGAGGCCTAATATCCAAGGTATACAACGAACTGAAGAAGCTAGACACCAGAGAATCAAACAACCCTATTAAAAATTGGGGTACAGAGTTAAACAAAAAGTTCTCAATTGAGGAACATCAAATGGCTGAGAAGCATCTAAGGAAGTGCTGGATGTTGTTATCCATCAGGGAAATGCAAATCAAAACAACCCTGAGATTCCACCTCACACTAGTCAGATTGGCCAAAATTCAGATGACAGCAGATGCTGGGGAGGATGTAGAGAAAGAGAAACACTTCTCCACTGTTGGTGGGGTTGTAAACTGGTACAACCACTCTGGAAATCAGTCTGGCGATTCCTCAGAAAACTGGACATAATACTACCTGATAACCCAGTTATGCCACTTCTGGGCATATACCATAGAGACACTCCAATATACAACAAAGAAACATGTACCACAATGTTCATTGCAGCTCTATATATAATAGCCAGAAGCTGGATCCCAGATGTCCTTCAGTAGATGAATGGATACAAAAATTGTGGTACATTTACACAATGGAATACTACTCAGCTACCAGAAACAATGACTTTACAAAATTCTTAAGAAAATGCATGCATCTAGAGAGTATCATCTTGATTGAGATAACCGAGTCACAAAAGAACAGACATAATATGCCGTCACTGATAATTGAACACTAACCCCAGAAAGCTCTGAACACCCCACAAACAACTCACAGACTATATTAGGTTCAAGAAAAGAAAGAAAAAAGAAAAGAAAAAAAAAAACATTATGCTCAATCCTTATGCAGCAAGGACACTTTGACTAATTCCAGGTTTCATCCTCTTTTATGTGTACTTTATGCTCATTGTAATGAGTAAGATCTTAATGAACACTATGAAATTAAAAAAAAAAAAAACAAGTACCGACAAAAATGTATTCATATACTTTCATGCAAAAATGCTTAAAGTTTGTACTTTTATCTCTATTTTTTAAAATAAAGTCGTTAAAATAAATAAATAAATAAATAAATAAATAAATAAATAAATAAATAAATAAATCAACTCTTACAGACTTTCTGCCTTCTCTTATTTGATGGGTTTTTTAGTCTTGAAAAGATAGTGTGATGTAACTATCCAACTTGTTGATAAGCTCTGTATATTGTAAAGTTTGAGTATCTGTGAGTTTCTGTGTTAATGACCCACTCAACTATACAGCATTGCCGAAATAGTCTGTGAGAAATATACAGATGCAGAGAGAAGAGTTTAGAAGGCATTTGTCTTCATGAAATTTCTAGAAAAATGGATGTATCTAGAGAATATCATTCTGAGTGTGATAATTCAATCACAAAAGAACAGACATAATATGCAGTCACTGATAATTGGTTACTAACCCCAGAAAGCTCTGCATACCTCAGAAACCACTCACAGTCCATATGAAGCTCAAAAAAAGAAAGGCCAAAAAGTGGATGCCTCAGTCCATCCAAGAAACAACAACAAGTGTATAGCACCCATTCAGAGTGGGGTACAACTCGACCTTAAATCATTAGTAACTCAAGAGCTAAGAAGATAGACTTTTGGCAGGTTTTGGTAGTTAAAAAACATTATATTTAATCTTTACACACCAAGAAAACCTTGACTATTTCCATGTTATGTTTTATTATATATGTACTTTACACTTATGAAAACTAGTAAGATTTTAATGCCTACTATCAAACCTTTAAACAAATCAAGTACTGACAAAAATATTTTCTTATACTTTTATACCAAATGCTTTAAAATTCTGTACATGTATCTTTTTTAAAATAAAGTTGTAAGAAAATAAAAGAAGGCATTTGACATGTTCATTTAGTAAAATAATAGTGGTCTATCCCTGTGTCCTGTGCACTGCAACACAATTGGTTCTTACCCAGATTTATAGTACTAGGCATGTGTTACCTTCTGTGAAAGGAGTCTCATATTGAATTAAAAAGCTACTGGTAACTCTCATAACTTACTATACCTGTCATTATTGAAGCTCACATGGTTCACAGCTTGGTAAGAAAATTAGGGCAGTTTTTTTTTTTTTTCTTTTTCTTAATAGCCTTCATGACACCTTCTAGTATGAGAGGTAACCAGGAAGGAAGAAACCTTTTGTTCAGTACCAAATTGATTACATTTAATATTTTATATATTTTATCTTTTCTTTTCTTATTTTTATGATAGTGTGTATGGGATTTTCAATGGTGTGGAACAATAAATGAAAAGCAGTACAATAGCTTGTGTTGATTGCTAGCTTTCCTAGGCACTTCCGTGTAATAAGGGGATAACTATATCCCACATGTGTACTGGAATTTTATCTACAATCTATGTATTCTGCGATGAGTATATTTGTTTATATAAGAGTTATAAAAAATTACATATGTTTTTCCAAAAATCCACTTAAAGATAAGTGTCCTCTGTCTTACCATTTAATGTTCCCTATCCATTTCTTTCTTTTTTTTTAACGACTTTATTTTACAAAACAAAGATAAATGTACAGATTTTAAACATTTTTTGCTTAAAATTATACATTTTTGTCAGTACTGTTTTTTCAGACATTGAAATAATTTTTACATAAAACCATGTGAATATATTTTTTTAGTCAGTACTTGATTTTTTTCAAGGGCTTGACAGTATGCATTAAAAACCTAATAGTTACAATAATCGTAGAGTACATGCAAAACAAAACTCAACATGGAAATAGTCAAAGTCTTCTTGTTTTGTAAATATATGTATATTTTTTTTGTTTTCTTTATTTCTTGGACTTCATACAGTCTGTGAGTTGTTTCTGGGGGAGTGCAAGCCTCTGGGGTTAGCATCCCACTATCAGTGACTGCATATTATGTCTGTTCTTTTGTGACTGGGTTATCTCACTCAGGATGATATTCTTTAGATGCAGCCATTTTCTTAAGAATTTGGTTAAGTCATTGTTTCTGGTGGCTGAGTAGTATTCCATTGTGTAAATGTACCACAATTGTTGTATCCATTCATCTTCTGAAGGACATCTGGGTTCCTTCCAGCTTCTGGCTATTATAAATAGAGCCGCTATGAACATTGTGGTGCATATATCTTTGTTGTGTATTAAAGTGTCTCTGGGGTATATGCCCAGAAGTGGAATAGCTGGGTCTTCAGGTAGTACTATATCCAATTTTCTGAGGTATCGCCAGACAGATTTCCAGAGTGGTTGTATTAGCTTGCAACCCCACCAACAGTGGAGAAGTGTTCCTCTTTCTCTGCAGCCTCGCCAGCATCTGCTGTCATCTGAGATTTGGATCTTGGCCAATCTGACTGGTGTGAGGTGGAATCTCAGGGTTGTTTTGATTTGCATTTCCCTGATGGCTAAGGATGTGGAGCACTTCCTCAGGTGTTTCTCAGCCATTCGGTGTTCCTCAACTGAAAGCGTTTTGTTTAGCTCTGTACCCCATTTTTTTTAATAGGGTTATTTGATTCTCTGGTGTCTAGCTTTTTGAGTTCCTTGTACACCTTGGATATTAGGCCTCTATCTGATGTGGTGTTGGTAAAGATCTTTTCCCATTCTGTTGGTTGCCGTTTTGTTTTCTTGACGATGTCTTTAGCCTTACAGAAACTTTGCAATCTCATTAAGTCCCATTTGTTAATCTTTGACCTTAGAGCTTGAGCCATTGGTGTTTTGTTCAGGAAATTTTCTCCTGTACCTATGTGTTCTAAGGTTTTCCCTACTTTCTCATCTAATAGTTTCAGTGTATCTGGTTTAATGTGGAGATCTTTGATCCACTTACACTTGAGGTTTGTACAAGGAGATAAGAACGGGTCTATTTTCATTCTTTTGCATGCTGAGTGCCAGTTGGACCCGCACCATTTGTTGAATAGGCTGTCCTTTTTCCATTGAATCCCTATCCATTTCAACCCCCTTTTCCTTAATATCACTTATGGTTTTTCTATTGTCCCTGTACCCCTTCCTCTACATCTTAAAGACTGTAATTTGAGATAGACTTAGGATTCTTTTCAATTTATAAGCCACTCTGGATACGTGCACATAATTGCATTATACTTTTCTAATTTATTCATAAAATCCTGACATATATAAATTCCTCAGATCCTGCATCAAATATATTTCTTTTTCATTTAGTACCATTATAAGTTAACAGTCTACTCTTTTTAAGGTTCTTTCAGACATAAAACTTCTAAAAACTGATGGGATTTAAAATGCTTAAATGTATCTAAAACATGAAACCAGTTCAATAGCTTCTTGCAAATTACTTGTCATTTCCATAGCATAGTGTAAATGGAGTTCCAGGTCTGTCAAGCATTAATTTAAGGTCATTTTTTCTCCCTCCTATTGTACTTACAATAAGACATCTGAAGTGGTTTTAAAAGTTTAAACTATTAAAACTAAATAATCAACAGTTTAACTCAGATTTCAAGCTGTTACATGAACAATGAATCACTAAATTTTCCCATTTTATATTAGGAGCTAAAAATGTTTCCTGTAATAAAGATTATGTTCCTGATGGTAGACAACTTTTTATTTTATATGAAAAGATTAATCTAAAATCCAGCTGATACATGTTGCATGTATTGTAAAATGTGTTTATCACATAGATACTGATTTAAATGCATTGCTGCAATACCATGCTGAATTATTTTATACTCATTTTTTATGGCTGAATTGTATAAAATTAAAATTAGGTCAATTAACAAATGAGTTAGTTCTCTAAGGATTGTTTTATTGATCTATACCAAATTATGATGAAAATAATTATAAAATAATTTTAATCACTATTATCTTTATTAGTGTAAGGTTAAATTTACTGTTTTTCATGTACTGTAAATCTTCACTGGAGCTTTTAAGAAGTGTTTTGTTTTTGTTGTCTTTTCTTTATGGGAATGTTTATTTGCATTTAACATAATATCCCCTTTCCCAGTGAGTGATTCCCTCTTTCCCATACACCCTCCCCCTGCTTCTATGAGGATGCTCCCTTCCAACTCCTACATTCCCACCTGAAATACTGTCATACTCCTAAACTGAGGAAACAATCATTCACAGGACAAAGATGTTCTCCTCTTATTGAGGCCAGACTATGCATGCTCTGCTACTTATGCTGCTAGACCAATAGGTGTCAACATATGTACTCTTTAGTTGGAGGTTTAGTTTCTGGGAGCTCAGGCTGTTCTGATTGGTTGATATTTTTGATCTTCCTGTAAGGTTACAAATCCCTTCAGCTCCTTCAGTCCTGTCTCTTACTCCTACATTGAGGTTTCTGTACTAAGTCTGATGGTTAGCTGCAAGCATCTTAATCTGTATCAATAATAATCTATATTATTCCTGCCAATCAATCTTCTGAAATCTTTGATTTCTTTCTTTTGATACTTGACATTTTTGACATAAAGATATTTCTTTTGCTTAGAGTCACATCCAGAATTTTTATACTATTTGTGACTATTGTGAAGGTTGTCCTTTCCCTAATTTCTTTCTTAGCCTGCTTATCTTTTGAGTAGAGGAAGGATACTAATTTGTTTGCTTTAATCTTATATCTACCCCCTTTTCTGTAGTTTTATTTTTTTTTAATTATGTTTAGGAATTCTCTGGTGGAAGTTTTGTAGTCACTTAAGTATACTGTCTTATCATCTGCAAATAGTGATATTTATGACTTCTTCCTTTCCAAATTGTATCTCTTTGATATAATTTTGTCATTTCATTGCTTTGTCTAGGACTTTCAGTACAATATTGAATAGGAACAGAGAGAGTGGGCGGTGTTGTCTATTCCTTAATTTTAGTGGTATTGCTTTAAGTTTATGTCCATTAATATTGATGTTGGCTACTGGTTTGCTACATATTCCTTTTTATTGTGCTTAGGTATGGGCCTTGCATTCCTGATCTTTTCAAGACTTTTGCTATGAAAAGGTGTGAAAATTTGTCAAATGATTTCTCAGCACCTAACGAGACGATCATGTGGTTTTTTTTCTTTGAGTTTGTTTATATAGTCAATTACATTAATGGATGTCCATATACTGAACAATCCCTCCAAGGATAAAGCCTACTTGAACTTGTTAGATGATCTCTTTTGATGTGTCCTTGGCTTCAGATGGGAAAATTTATGAGTATGTTGGCATTAATAGTCATAAGGGAAATTTTTTTTCTTCATAGGGTTTTTATTGTGGTTTAGGTGCAAGGGTAATTGTGGCTTCAATGAATGAAATGGTAGTGTTCCTTCTGTTTCTACTTTGTGGAATACTTCAAAGATTATTGGGATTAAGTTTTCATTGAAGTTCTGATAGAATTCTGTACAAAACCCATCTATTCCTGGGCTTTTTTGGTTGGAAGACTTTTAATGAATGCTTCTATTTCATTAGCTAATATGGGACTGTTTAAATGATTTATATGATCCTGATTTCATTTTGGTACCTGGTACCTGTCTAAAACATTATCTATATTTTTCAGTTCTATTAAGTATAGGCTTTTGTTGTAGGATCTGATAATTTTTTTTTGAATTTTCTCAGTTTTTGTTGTTATGTTTCCCTTTTCCATTCTGATTATGTTAATTTGGATACTATTTCTGTGCCCTCCAGTTATTCTGGCTAAGAGTTTACCAATCTTGTTGATTTTCTCAAAGAACCAGTTCCTGGTTTTGTTGATTTTTTGTATAATTCTTTTTGTTTATACGAGCTTGATTTGAACTCAATAGATGGCATTTGATTATTTCCTGCCATCTATTCCTCTTGGATGTATTCAAATCTCTTTGTTCTAGAGGTTTCATGTGTGCTGTTAAGCTACTACTGTAAGCTTTCTCTAGACTCATTTTGGAGGTACTCAGAGCTATCAGTTTTTCTCTTAGAACTTCATTCATTGTGTAGCATAAGTTTGAATATGTTGTACTTTAATTTTAACTAAATTCTAAAAAAAATCTTTAATTTCTTTCCTTTTTTGACCCAACTATCATTGAGTGCAACATTGTTAAGCTCCTACGTGTATGTGGACTTTTTAGTGTTCATTTTGTTTTGGCTTTGGTCTTTTTTTTTTTTTTGTTTTTGATTTTTGTTTTTGTTTTTTTTTCTTGTTCTTATAGAACACCAGACTTAGCTCATGATTATCTTATAGAATGCATGGGATTATTTAAACTTTCTAATATCTGGGGAGACCTGTTTGGTGACTGCTTATATGGTCAATTTTGGAGAAGGTTCTATGAGGTCCTGACAACAAGTTATATTCTTTTTACTTTTTAAGGAGGAAATAGTCAATAGGTATCTGTGAAATCCATCTGGTTCATAACTTCTGTTAGTTTTACTCTTTCTCTGTTTAGTTTCTGTCTATGATCCATTGAAGATAGTAGGGTTTTGAAGTTTCTGCAGTATTATTGTTTGTGGTGCAATACGTGCTTTGAGATTTAGTAGTTTCTTTTATGAATGTGGGTGCCCTCATATTTGGAGCATAAATTTTAAGAATTGAGAGTTCATCCTGGCAGATTTTTTTCCTTTGATGAGTATGTTGTTTCCTTCTTTGTCCTTTTTAATAACTTTCGGTTGAAAGACAATTTCATGTGATATTAGAATGGCTACTCTAGCTTGTTTCTTGGGAGCATTTTCTAGAAAAGTTTTGATCCTTTTACTCTGAGATAGTGTATGTCTTTGTCACTGAGGTATGTTTCTTTATGCAGCAAAATGCTGTGTTCCATTTATGTAGCAAGTGTGTTAGCCTATGTCCTTTTGTAGGGATCTGATCCTATTGATATTAAGAGGTATTAAAGAATAGTTATTGTTGCTTCTGTCATTTTTGGTTTTTGAAATGGAATTAGGTTTGGGTGGCTATCTTCCTTTGGGTTTGTTGACAAAGATTACTTTCTTGATTTTTCTAGGGAGTAGCTTTCCTCCTTGTATTGGAGTTTTCCATATATTATTCTTTAAAAGGTTGGATTTGTGGGAAGGTGACCATTTGTGTACATTTGGTTTTGTCATGGAATATATTGGTTTCTCCATCTACTGTAACTAAGAGTTTTGCTGGGTATAGTAGCCTTGGTTGGGATTTGTGTTTCTTTTTTTTTCTTTTTTTTTGGGGGGGGGGGGTCTGTATGACACCTGTCCAGGAACTTCTGGCTTTTGGAGTCTCTTTTGGGAAATATAATTTAATTCTGATAGGTCTGCCTTCATATGTTACTTGATTCTTATCCCTTATTGTTTTAAATATTCTTTGGTTGTTCAGTTAATATTTTTTACTATTATATGATAGGAAGGGGGATAGGTAGAATTCCTTTTCTGGTCCAATCTATCTGGGGCTCTATATGTTTCTTGTGTGTCCATGGGTATCTCTTTCTTTAGGTTGAGAAAGTTTTCTTCTATGATTTTTGAAGATATCTCCTGGCCCTTTAATTTGATAATCTCTGCTCTGTTCTATACCTATTATCCTTAGGTTTGTCTTCTCATTGTGTCCTTGATTTCCTGGATGTTTTAGTTTAGGAGCTATATGCATTTTGAATTTTTTGACTAATGTGTTAATGTTTTCTATGATATCTTCTGCACTCTTCCATTGTTTGTATACTGTTGGTGACACTTTCATCTATGAAATTCATTCCTAGGTTTACTCTCTCCAGGTTTGACTGTCTTTGCCATTTCTTCATAGTTTCTATTTCCATTTTTATATAGTTTATGGTTTTGTTAAATTTTGTTACCTATGTGGCTGTGTTTTCCTGTAATTTTTGAAAAAAATAATGTGTTTCCTCTTTAAGGGCCTTTACTTGTTTACCTGTGTTCTCTGGTATTTATTAAAGTGTTTTGTTTATGTCCTCTTTAAGGTCCTCTCTCATCATTATGGGATATGATTCTAAATCAAAATTCTTGCTTTTCAGGTATATTGTTACATATAGAACTTGCTGTGTTAGAACTCAGTTCTGTTCATGCCAAGTAGCCTTGGTTTCTGTTGATTATGTTCTTATGCCTGCCTCCTTGCATCTGGTTATCTCTGGTGTTAGTTAGTCTCACTTTAACTGACTGGAGTGTGGCCTTCATGTGAGCTCGTGAGCCTGTTGTCTTCAGAGTAAGAGCACTCCTCCTAGACCAACTTTCTCCAGGCAGGATTTAGGTATGAAGGGCTTTGGGAGAGCTCTAGCTCAAGAAGCAGATAACGATCAGAAGTATACTCTTTCAGGCTGCTCTTGTACCTGTGTGTTCCTGGTGGGGTTCCTATTTGGAGAGTTATTGGAGCAAAAGTGGGGTTTCACCTGTGGATTTAGGAATTAGAGAAGTCCTTGCAGACCAGCACTGTCAGGGCAGGAGTTGGTTGCAGACAGCTGTGAAACAGCTTTAGCTCTGGACACAAATGGAGACAGGAAGGATAATGTCCCAGGCTGCTCTGTAGTTCCTGTTCCCTGTGTGATCCTGGTAGGTTTGTCTTTTGACAATTATTAGAATGAAAATGTGGTTTCACTTGTGGGCCTAGGAGAAAGAGCACTCCTGAGAGACCAGCTCTCTCCTGACAGGACTTGGTTTTGGAAGGCTTTGAGACTGCTTTACCTCAGGGCACAGATATATACAGGAAGCTAAAAGTGTTTGTTTGATTTTTTAGGAGATGTGTGCTGAAAGTAAAACTAACCCGGCATAAATCCTTATTGTGTTTGGATAATGATGTATATATTCTGTGACGTATAATACACATGCATCTACATCAAAATTTCCGTCCTACTGTATATATATATATATATACATATATTGTATATGTATATATATATGTATATATATATATATATATATATACAATATATATATATATATATATATACATATATTGTATATATATATATATATATACACAATATATATATTGTAAAATTTATGATTTCTTTGTTTTTAATAGCTAAATAGTATTCCACTTGTATAAATGAATTGTGGCTATACTATTAACCACACCACTACACAGGCCACAAACCCAGGATTCATTGGCCAACACAAAACAAAATCAATATTTTGCATGCTTTCTTTCCTTTGTTTAGTTTGAGCATTTCGATGTCATATTGTTCTTTTGTATGTTATGGTTAATAATGTGTTTGTATTGATTTAGTGTGTGTGTGTGTGTGTGTGTGTGTGTGTGTTTGTGTGTAAATTTGTATGTATTTCATGGGCTTTTTTTGTATTTTCCAAATTTTTAGTTTGTTTGTTTTTGTCTTCCTGTTTGCTTTCTAAAGAGAAACCAGAAGAAAGGGCATAGAGTTGGGTAGGTGGATAGGTTAGAACCATCTGGTAAAAATTAATAGAATGAAAATAGTGCACTAAAAATACTGCATGACTTTTTTCAATATAAATTAAAGAAGTAAATTATGTTCTCTAAAGAGGCCTGCCAGAAGTAGGAATTATATACTTTTGTCCCTTTCGATTTTGTCATAATTAATATATAGATATAATGTGTAAATTCTCAATGTCAATGAGTGACTACAGGATAATCTTGTAGATGTAAACTTCAGTATAATAAGCCAAGGAAGAAGAGGAGAAGGTGGATATATCATTGGGATTTTCATTTAATTTATGTTTTGCAATTTCTTCTTCTGGTCTTAACATATTTAACTTTTCAAAGTATGATACTGAGTCTATTAAACTATAAATATAGATTTCTTACACTTCTAGAAGCTCAAAGTTTCAGATATATTGTCTGGTGATGCCTTTTACCATACCTTATATAGATAGGTGTCTGCTTGTTTTATTCTCATATAACAGAAAGAGCAAGTATGTGGTTTGGAGTCCCTTTTTATGATCACTATTTTTATTGATGAACATTTAAACTCTATGACTAAATTATGACCCAATATAATCATAATGGTTATTAATATTTCAAAGTATGTAAATGCAGGACACACACTAACAAATTATGTAGCACTCTATTAAAACTTCTGTGTCTCCAAGGATAAAATTTGATATCTAAATAGAAAATGTTCTACTTTTAAAGAACATATTTTCAAACAGATTCTGAACCACTACTGAAATAGAAGGACAGGACTCAGTTGCTAGTTTGTGTAAAGGCAGCAGAAAATGCACAGAAATAATAAAATAATAAAAGTTTATTTATAGTAATACATACATTGTTCTATGGCAGTTTAGTCATACAGGAAATTAGGAATTCAGGGACAAGTGATCATTGTAGTAAACCAATAATCACAACTGGCAATCATGCTACAGACAAGAAATCTATAGAGTGGGCGGTGTGAAGGAGTAATTGTTGCTTCCATTTTCTTTTCCAGTGACAAAATAAATTATTCTTAATATATCTTGTCTTGAAAGAAGTCTGTGCAAAAAAAATAGGACTTGGCTTCAGTAGCCAAGAATAATATACTATTCATTTCTGCTTATTTGCTTCCATTTGACCAAATGTTGTTGAACTTAATGTCTCCACTCTGTAATTGCAGCATGCACTTCTTCCAGCTATGTGAAGTGACTCATTTGACCTACCTTCCTGGATGAAGTAATATGTGTTCAAAGTTACAATTTTGTTCTATAATAGATGTCTTAAGTACACTATTGCAGGAGCTTATTTTTTCCTTTGAAATGGAAACTTCTCAATCAGAACCTCTCTGCTGTTGTACTATTTTTGGCCTTTTGCGTAGGGAAAAAGTCAAGTATATCTGATGTATTCTTAAAAAAAAATCCACATCTTGATTTTACCAATGAAGACTTGGGAGCTAGAATTGGCGGAGAAAGCCTGTTAGCTATGAGGCAGAGAAAGCTCCCAGCTGACCTTCTTACCCCACTGATGTTCCAGAAGTAAAAGTTTCCCCCAACATACTAGAGGGTTAAAAACCTCCTCCTTCTCCAAGCTGTCTTAAATACCCTTCAACTTAATGTTCTTCCTTCTGTTTACTCTTGTTTACATACTGTC
Source organism: Micromys minutus (assembly GCF_963924665.1). NCBI lineage: Eukaryota > Metazoa > Chordata > Mammalia > Rodentia > Muridae > Micromys > Micromys minutus. The sequence continues at coordinate 119,243,502 of NC_137970.1, read as the reverse complement.
AGATGGTCCTTGCTCTGCTTCTTGGCATATGGTTGACTTTATTTAGCTATAAAATAAAAGTGTGTACGAGGTTGATCCATACCACAAGTACTACTTTTCAGTAAACAAAATGCTTTAGGATGAAAGACTTAGTAATACCACATTTATTAGAAACAGGTCACAATCTCAGCATTCACAGTATGAGCAAATATCCTGCAACAATTTAAGAATCTGTAGAAATGAAAGATCTGGAATTATAAGCCAATACCAAACATAGTAAAAGCATTGTACAGTAAACCAGTGTCCAACATAAAGCTCAATGAATAGAACCTTGAAGCAATCCCACTAAAAGCAAGGAATAGTAAAGGTTGCAGACTCTCTACCTATCAAATATAGTACTTGAAGTTCTAGCTAGAGCAATTAGACAACAAAAGGAAATCAAAGGGATACATATTGGAAATAAAGAAAGCAAAATATCACTATTTGCAGATGATATGATAATACACTTAAGTGACCCCATAAATTCCACTAGAAAACTCATAAACCTGCAAAACAACTTGAGCAAAATGGCTAGAGACAATACTAATTCAAAAAATAATTAGCCTTCCTTTACTCAAAGGATAAATGGACTGAGAAAGAAATTAGGGAAATGACACCTTTCACAATAGTCACAAATAATGTAAATATTTGTGGTGACTCTAAAACACTGAAAGATCTTTAAGATAAGAACATCAAAACTCTGAAGAAAGACATTTAAGAAGACCTCAGAAAATGGAGAGATGTCTTATGCTCATAAATTGGCAGGAAAAAAATAGCATAGTAAAAATGTCAATCTTCTCATAAGCCCACAGGTAAAACCCCAATTTCTTTTCATTGATTGTTCAAAGAAAGACAAACCTGGAGCTCAAAGGGCACAGGACCTGTAAGGCAGCCTGGGATAGGACTATTCTGGATGCCAGAGCTGGGTTTGACCTACAGCCCTCCAGACTCAAAACCTGCCAGCAGAGAGCTGATCTCCCAGGAGCCCTCTCATTTGAAACCCACAGGTAAGACCCCACTTCCACTCCACTTACGGTCCAAGAAGAGACATGCCTGGAGCACATGTGTCTCAGAAGCCTCCAAGTGGCCTGGGACAGAGCTATTCAGATCTACATTTGTACCCAGGGCTATGGCTGTCCCACAGGCCTCCAGACCCAAAACATATTCTGAAAGTGCTGTTCTCCAAGGGGTAATCACACTCCTAAGATCATAGGCCCATAGGCACATAGGAGGGACAATCTTCACTCAGAGATAGCAAGACCAACTAACATCAGAGATAACCAGATGGCAAGAGGCAAGCACAAGAACCTAAGCAGAGAAGTCAAGACAATTTGACATCATCAGAATACAGTTCTCCAAACACAGCAAGTACTAGATATCCCAACATACCAGAAATTCAAGAGTTAGATTTAAAATCATATCTAATGATGATAAAGGAGTTTAAGGAGGACACAAATAACTCTCTTAAGGAAATGCAAGAGAACACAGGTAAACAGGTAGAAGCCCTTAAGGACCAAACAAAAATATTTAAAGATTTAGAGGAAAATATAAGCAAAGAGGTGAAGAAATTGAACAAAACCATCCAGGATCTAAATATGAAAATAGAAACAATAAAGACACAAAGAGAGACAATCCTGGTGATACAAAACCTAGGAAAGAAATCAGTAGATATTGATGCAAGCATCACCAACAAAACACAAGAGATTGAAGAGAGAATCTTAGGGGCAGGAGATACCATAGAAAATATTGACACAATAGTGAACAAGCAAATAGGAAAGAGCTCGTAACCCAAACATCCAGGTAATACAGAACACAATGAGAAGACCAAACCTAAGTAGAAACAAGAATTAAGATACCCCACTCAAAGGGCCAGTAAATATCTTCCATAAAATTATAAAAGAAAACTTTCCTAACCAACAGAAAGAGATAGATGCTCATGTACAGATAAGAAGCATACAGAACTCCAAATAGATTGGACTAGAAGAAAATATTTTCTTATCACATAATAGTCAAAACACCAAACACTAAACAATGAAAAAATATTAACATCAGTAAGGGAAAAAAGTCAAGTAACATATAAAATCAGACCTACCAGAATCATACTAGACTTCTCAACAGAGACTATGAAAGCTAGAAGATAATGGACATAATGTAATACAAAACTTCAGAGAATACAAATGCCAATGCATGCTACTATATACAGCAAAGCTCTCAATTACCATAGGCAGAGAAACAAATATACTCCAGGGCAAACCAAATGTACATAATATTTTTCTCCAATTCCAGCCTTACAAAAATTAGTAGATTGAGAACTTCAACAAAAGGAGGGAAAATTACCCTAGGAAAAGCAATAAATTAATATTTTTACAAAAAAACCCCACAAGATGATAGCCACACAAACATAATTCTACCTCTAACAATTAAAGTAACAGAAGCAATAATTGCTGTTCCTTAATATCTCTTAACATGAATGGATTCATTCCCGCCCAAATAAGATATAGACTTAGACGATTGCTATATAAACAGGACCCAGTATTTTGCTTCATATAAGAATCTCATCTCAGTTAGAATGACAGACACTACCCCTGGTTAAAAAACTGGAAAAATGTATCTAAGAAAATGGCCCAAGGAAACAATGTGGAGTATACATTTTAATATTGAATAAAATCAACTTTCAAACAAATGTAATCAAAAATAATAAGAAAACTTCATACTTATCAAAGAAAAATTAACCAATATTAATTCTCAATTCTGAACATCTATTCTCCAATACAAGGACAAAGTCATATTCATATAAGAAACTTTACCAAAGTTCAAAGCATATAATGCACTACTCAGTAACAGTAGAAAACTTCAACATAATACTCTCCTCAATGGAGAGATCATAGAAACAGAAAACAAACAGAGACTCTTTGAAAATAACAGAAGTTATTAACCAAATTATTTAACAGATATCTATAAAACATTTCATCCTAAAACAAAAAATATACCTTCTTCTCAGCATGTCATGGTACCATTCTAAAATTTAGAATATAACTAAAAAAAAAAAAAAAAAAGCAGGCCTCAAGAGATAAAAGAAGATAGAAATAATCCCATGCATTGGATCAGATCAAAATGGACTAAGGCCGGTCTCCAACAGAAAGCTCACATGCTCATGGAATCTGAACACCACTCTACTCAATGATAAGGTGTTCAAGGGAAAAAAAAAAACATAAATTAAAGACATTTTAGAATTTAATGATAATGAAGACACAACATACTCAAACTCATGAGAAACTATGAAAGCAGTGCTAATGGGAAAACACTTAGCTCTGACTGCCCCCCCCCCACAAAAGAAACTGGAGAGAGAATACACTAGCAGCTTGACATCATATCTAAAAGCTCTAGAACATAAAAAAAAGCAGATACACCCAAGAGGAGTAGGTGGGTGGAAATAATCAAACACAGAGCTGAAATCAACCAGGTAAAAACAAGGGAACTATAAAGACAATCGACAAAACCAGGAGCTGGATTTTTGAGAAAATAAAGAACATAGATAAATTCTTAGACATACTAATCAGAGGGCACAGAGACATTATCCAAACTAACACAATAAGAAACAATAAGTAAGACTTACAGGAACTGAGTAAATTTGAAAAATTATTAGATCCTACTCCTAAAGTCTAAACTCAACCAAACTAGAAAATATGGATGAAAAGTACAATTTTCTAATCAGATATCAAGTACCAAATTTAAATCAGAATCAGATGAACCTTCTAAACAGTACCCTAACCACTAATGACATAGAAGCAGTCATTAAAAGACTCCTGACTAGAAAAAAGACCAAAAAAAATGGGTTTAGTGCAAAATTCTGTCAGACGTACAAGACCTAATACCAATACTCTCCAAACGATTTCACAAGATAGAAACAGAAAGTACAAATTCTAGCCTTTCTTCGAATTCTAATACCTAAACAACACAAAGTCACTACAAAGAAAAAGAATCTCAGACCTGTTTCACTCATGAATATCAATGAAAATACTCAGCATAATTCTTGAGAACTGAATCTAAGAGCACTTCAAAATAATCATTTATCATGATCAAGCAGGTTTATCCTAAGGATGCAAGGATGGTTCAGTATGCGTAAATCCAGCAGTGGAATACACTATGTAAACAAACTCACAGGGAAAAAAATAAAACACATCTCATTAGATACTCAGAAAGCATTTGACAAAATTCAGCACTCCTTCATGGTAAAGTCTTGAAAGAACAGGAATTCAAGGCCCATGGCAAACCATAGTAAAAGCAATATACAGCAAATCAGTAGCCAACATAAAACTAGAGAGAAACTTGAAACAATCCCACAAAAATAAGGGCCAGACAAGAATGACCAATCTCTCTCTCCCAATTCAATATAGGAATTGAAGTCCTAGACAGAACAATTAGACAACAAAAGGAAGTCAAAGGGAGACGAACTGGAAAGGAAGAAGTCAAAATATCACTATTTGCAGATGATAGGATAGTATATTTAAGTGACTCCAAAAATTCAATCAGAGAATTCCTAGAGCAGATAATAACAATAACATCAAAGTGGCTAGATATAAAAGTAACTCAAACAAATCAGTACCCTTCCTCTACTCAAGGGACAAAAATGCTTAAAAAGAAATCAGCAAAATGACACCTCTCAAAATAGTCACAAATAATATAAAATATGTTTGTGTGATCCTTACCAAAAAGTGAAAGATCTGTATAACAAGAACTAGAAGTCTCTGAAGAAAGAAATCAAAGGAGATCTCACAAGTTTGAAAAAACACCAGTGCTCATAGATTGGAACAATTACTATATTTAAAATGGCCAACATGCAGAAAGCAATCTACAGATTCAATGCAACTCCCTTCCAAATCTTAAATCAATTCTTTATAGAATTAGAAAGAGAAATTTGCTTATATATTTGGAATAAAAAAAAAAAAAACCAAGATAGCACAAACTATTTTTAACAATTTTATTAAAAAAAAACAAAGATAAATGTACAAATTTTAAGCAATTTTGCATAAAACTATAACAATACATTTTTGTCAGTGCTTTTTTTTTTAAGGTTTGATCGTGTGCATGAAGATCTTGCTAGTTACAATGAGCATAAAGTAAATGTAAAACAGGATGTAACCTGGAATTAGTCAACGTTTTCTTGGTGAGTAAGGATTAAGAATAAAGTTTTTTTTTTCTTTTCTTTTTTTTTTTTATTGAACTTCATATAGTCTATGAGTTGTTTCTGGGATGTTCAGAGGTTTCTGGGGTTAGTATCTAATTATCAGTGACTGCATATTATGTCTGTTCTTTGGTGACTGGGTTATCTCACTCAGGATGATTTTCTCTAGATACATCTATTTTCTTAAGAATTTGGTTAAGTCATTGTTTCTGATAGCTGATAGTAGTATTCCATTGTGTAAATGTACCACAATTTTGTATCCATTCATCTACTGAAGGGCATCTTGGATCTTTCCAGCTTATGGCTATTATAGAGCTGCTATGAACATTGTGGTGCATGTGTCTTCGTTGTATATTGGAGCAACTCTAGGGTATATGCACAAAAGTAGAATAACTGGGTCTTAGGGTAGTACTATGTCCAATTTTTTGAAAAATCTCCAGACTGATTTCCAGAGTGGTTGTACCAGTTTACAAACCCACCAACAGTAAAGAAGTGTCCCTCTTTCTCCACATCCTCACCAGCATTTTCTGTCATCTGAAATTTTGATCTTGGCCAATCTGATTGGTGTGAGGTGGAATCTCAGGGTTGTTTTGATTTGCATATCCCTGATGGCTGAGGATGTTGAGTACTTCCTTAGATGCTTCTCAACTATTTGATATTCCTCAATTGAGAACGTTTTGTTTAGCTCTGTACCTCATTTTTTAATAGGGTTGTTTGATTCTCTGGTGTCTAACTAGTTGAGTTCTTTGTATATCTTGGATATTAGGCCTCTATCTGATGTGGTGTTGGTAAAGATCTTTTCCCAATCTGTTGGCTGCCATTTTGTTTTCTTGACAGTGTCCTTAGCCTTACAGAAACTTTGCAATCCCATTAAGTCCCATTTGTCAATCTTTGACCTTAGTGCTCGAGCCATTGGTGTTCTGTTCAGGAAATTTTCTCCTGTGCCTTATGTGTTCTACAGTTTTTCCTACTTTCTCATCTAATACTTTCAGTGTACCTGGTTTAATGTGGAAATCTTTGAGCCACTTATACCTGAGCTTTGTACAAGGAGATAAGAAAGGGTCTATTTTCATTCTTCTGCATGCTGAGTACCAGTTGTTTGACCTACACCATTTGTTGAATAGGCTGTCCTTTTTCCATTGAATGTTTATATATATATATATATACGTGTGTGTGTGTGTGTGTGTGTGTGTGTGTGTGGTGTGTCTGTGGTGTGTGTGTGTGTGTGTGTGTGTGTGTGAGAGAGAGAGAGAGAGAGAGAGAGAGAGAGAGAGAGAGTTCATTTCTGTATCTTCTATTCTATTCCACTGATCCGCATGCCTATCTCTATACCAGTACCATGCAGTTTTTAGCACAGTTGCCTTGTAATATAGCTTGAGGTCAGGGATAGTGATTCCCGCAGATGTTTTCTTGTTGAGGATAGAGTTTATATTCTAAGTCTTTTGTTATTCCAGACAAAATTACATATTGTTCTTTCCAACTTTATGAAGAACTGGGTTGGTATTATGATGAGGATTACATTCAATCTGTAGATTGCTTTTGGTAGGATGGTTATTTTTAAGATGTTGATCTATCCAATCCTTGAGCATGGGAGATCTTTCCATTTTATGAGATTTTCCTCAATTTCCTTCTTTAGAGATTTGAAGTACTTGTCACACAGGTCCTTAACTTGCTCAGTTTGAGTCACACCAATGTATTTCATAGTTTTTGTAACTATTGTGAAGGGTATCTTTTCCCTAATTTCTTTCTCCAAATTTTTGTCCTTTGATTAGAGGAAGATTACTAATATGTTTGAATTAATTTTACATCCAGCCACTTGCTGAACTTGTTTACCAGTTGTAGGAGTGCTATGGTGGGATTTTTGGGGTCACTTAAGTACACTGTCATATCATCTGCAATGAGCGATGCTTTTACTTCTTCCTTTCCAATTTGTATTCTTTGATTTCCTTTTGCTGTCTACTTGCTCCAGCCAGGACTTCCAGTACTATGTTGAATAGGTAGGGGGAGAGTGGGCAACCTTGTCCAGTCCCTGATTTTAGTGGAATTGCTTCAAGTTTCCCACCATTAAATTTGATGTTGGCTGTTGGTTTACCGCATATTGCTTTTATTATGTTATGGTATGGGCATTGGATTCCTATTCTTTCCAAGACTTTTAACTTGAAGGGGTGTTAAATTTTGTCAAATGTTTTTCAACATCTAGTGAGATGACCACTTTTTTTTTTCTTTTAGTTAGTTTATATGATGGCTTACATTGATGGATTTCTGTGCATTATACCATCCCTGCATCCCAGGGATGAAGCCTACTTGATCGTGGTGAATGAACTTTTTGATTTGTTCTTGGATTTGGTTTGCAAGGATTTTGTTGAGTATTTTTGCATCAATGTTCAAAAGTGAGATTGTTCTTAAGTTCTCTTTCCTTGTTGGGTCTTTATCTGGATTAGGAAAGAGGCCTATTGGAGCCTCAAAAAAATGAGTTAGGTAGTGTTCCATCTGATTTTATTTTGTGGAATAGTTTGGAGAGTATTGGTCTTAGGTAGTCAATAAATATCTGATAAAATTCTGCAGTAAATCCATCTGGACCTGGGCTTTTTTTGGTTGGGACGATTTTGCTGACTGCTGCTATTTCTTTAGGTATTATAGTATTATTGAGATGGTTTACCTCGTCCTGGTTTAACTTTAATATCTGGTATTTGTCTAGGAATTCATTCATTTCTTTGGGATTTTCCAGCTTTGTTGAGTGTAGGCTTTTATAATAGGATCTGACGATTTGTTGAACTTCCTCAGTTTCTGTTATTAGGTCTCCACTTTCATTTCTCATTTTGTTAACTTTGATACTCTCTTTTTGCCCTCTAGTTAGTGTGGCTAAGGGTTTATCAATCTTGTTAATTTTCTCAAAGAACCAGCTCTTGGTTTTGTTAATTCTTTGAATGGTTCCCTTTGTTTCTATTTGGTCTATTTCTGCCCTAAGTTTGATTATTTCTTGTCATCTACTCCTCTTGGGTCTATCTGTTTCCTTTTGTTCTAGTTCTTTCAACTCTGCTGTCAGGTTGCTAGTGTATCTTCTCTCCAGTTTCTTCTTGCAAGCACTCATTGCTAAGAGTTTTCCTCTCAGCGCTGTTTTCACTGCATCCCATAGGTTTGGGTATGTTGTGTTTTCTAGAAAATCCTTAATTTCTTTCTTTATTTCTTCTTTGACTCTGCTACCATTTAATAGAGCATTGTTTAGTTTCCATATGTATATGGGCTTTTTGTTGTCTTTGTTGTTGTTAAAGACCAGCCTTAGACCATGGTGGTCTGAAATGATTCATGGGAGTATTTCAATTTTCTTATATCTATTAAGGCTCATTTTGTGACCGATTATGGGGTCAATTTTCAAGAAGGTGCCATGAGGTGCTGAGAAGAAGGTATATTCTTTTGTTTTAGGATATGTTCTGTAGATATGTGTTAATTCCAGTTGGTTCATAGTCTCTGCTACTTTTAAAGTGTCGTTCTTAGTTTCTGTTTCTATGATCTGTCCATTGATGAGAGTGGGGTATTAAAGTCTTTCACTATTATTGTGTGGGGTAAAGTGTAATTTCTGAGCCTTAGTAGGGTTTCTTTTTTGAATATGGGTGCTTTTGTATTTGGAGCATATATATTAAGGATTGGGAATTCCTCCTGACAGATTTCCCCTGTAATAAGTAAAAAGTGTCCTTCCATATCTTTTGTGATAACTTTTGGTTGAAAATCTATTTTTTCTGATATTAGAATGTCCACTCCAGCTTGCTTCTTGGGGCCATTTGCTTGGAAAGTTTCTTCCCAACCTTTTACTCTGCGATAGTGTCTGTCTTTGTCTCTGAGATGAGTTTCCTGTATGCAGCAAAATGCTGGTGTTTCCCTCTCATTGTATTGGGTTTTCCATGTATATTTCATTGTATTGCTGGATTTGTGTTCAGATATTGTATAAATTTCATTTTGTTTTGGAATACCTTCTTCTCGCCATCTATGGTGATTGATAGTTTTGCTGGGTAGAGCAGTTTAGGCTGGCACTTGTGCTCTCTTAGGGTCTGCATGATGATTGTCCAGACTCTTCTATCTGGTAAGAAATTGTTTGTGATTTTGATTGGTTGCCTTTACATGTTACATGACCTTTTTCCCTTACAGCTTTTAGTTTTTTTTTTTTTTTTTTTTTTTTGTTTTGTTTTGTTTTGCTTTGCTTTTTGTTTTGGGCACTTGGCATTTTGACTATTATGTATCAGGAGGAATTTCTTTTCTGGTCCAACCTATTTGGAGTTTGGTAGGCTTGTTTTATACTCATGGTATTCCCATTTTTAAGGGTAGGGAAGTTTTCTTTCAGAATTTTGTTAAAGATATTTACTGTACCTCTATGTTGTTATTCTTTGCCGTCTTCTCTTCCTATTATCCTTAGGTTTGGTCTTCCTATTGTGTCCTGGATCTCCTGGACATTTTGGGTTAGGAGCTTTTTGGTTTTTGCATCTTCCCTGACTGTTTTGTCTATGTTTTCAATGTTGTCCTCACCCCTAGAGATTCTCTTTTTCATTTCTTGTAGTTTGTTGGAAATGCTTGCATCTGTGACTCCTGATTTCTTTTTTAGGATTTCTACCTCAAGGTTTGTCTCTTTCAGTGTTTTCTTTATTGTGTCCAGTTCCGTTTAAAGTTACTTCTTCCATTCCTTCATCTCTTTGGTTCTGTTTTCTTCTACTTCTTGGAGTTCTTTCAGTGTTTTTCTTGTTTTTCTTTAAAAGCTTCTAATTCTTTTTGCTTGTCCTCCCAGTCTTGTTTAAGCATCTCTATCATCAACTTGGGGTAGGATTTCCAGTCTGAGTCTTCTTTGTCTGGAGTGTTTGGCATTCTGCTGTTTGTTGTGATGGGAGAGCTGGGTTCTAGTGTTGCCAGGTTGTCTTGGTTTCCCTGGGGTACGTTCTTTTGCTTTCCTCTTGCCACCTTGTTGTCAGTGATTGGTTCTTGCCTTTCCCTTGTACCTGGCCTGTGTCCCTGGATTTCCACTGTTCCTGGTGGCAGATGGTCTGATCACCTGTTTTGCACCCAAAAAGCCACAGGCTGGTAACAGAGGGCCTGTTGCTGGGTTCCTGGGGCCCTAGACCAAGCTGGGCAGGCACGCACTTTCTGTGTGCTCAGCTGAGATCTCTCTGCCACCTGGGTAGTCTGAAACCATTCTCACCCCATTCTCACCAAACCTGTGTCTCTGGGTCTCTGCTCCTCCTGGTGGAGGATGGTCCAAGTGCCTGTTGTGTACCTGAAAGCCACTGGCTGGAAACAGAGGGACCAATGCCGGGTTCCTGTGTTCCTGGATCTAGTCAGGCAGTTGCACATTTTCTGCATGCTTAGCTGAGATCTCTCTGCCCCCTGGCTAGTCAGAACCCGTTCTCTCCCTGTGTCTTTGGGTTTCTGCTCTTCCTCGAAGTCGTTGTTTTTAATAGTTTAGTAGTATTTTATTGTGTAAATGTACCACAATTTCTGTATCCATTCCTCTGTTGAAGAATATCTGGGTTCTTTCCAGCTTCTGACTACTATAAATAACCCTGCTATGAACATGGTGGAACATGTGTCCTTGTCATACGTTGAAGTTCCTTTTGGGTATATGGCCAAACGTGGTATAGGTGGGCCTTCAAGTATAACAATGTTCATTTTTCTAAGGAACCTACAGATTGATTTTCAAAGTTGCTGTACAAGCTTGCAATCCCACCAACAATGGGGGAGTTTTCTTCTTTCTAAAAATCCTTCCCAACATCTGCTGTCACCTGAGTTTTTGATCTTAGCTATTCTGACTGCTGTGAGGTGGAATCTCAGGATTGTTTTAATTTACACTTTCATGATAACTAAGGATGAACATTTCTTTAGTTGCTTCTCAGCAATTGGTTGACAACTTTTTGTTTAGCTCCACCCCCCATTTTAATAGGGTTATTTGATTTCCTGGAGTCTAACTTCTTTCCTAGGTATATATTAAATAGTAGCCCTTTATTTAAATGTAGTATTGGCAAAGATCTTTTCCCAATCTGTTGGTTGCCATTTTGTCCCAAAGACAGTGATTTTGGCCTTACAGAACCTTTGCAATTTTATGATGTCACATTTGTCAATATTTGATCTTAGAGCATAAGCCATTGGTATTCTATTCAGCAAATTTTCACTAGTGCCCATGTGTTCGGGGTTTTTTTTTTTTTTTTTTTTTTTTTTACTTTCTCTTCTATTAGTTTGAGTGTATCTCATATAATGTGGAAGTCTTTGATCCACTTGGACTTGAGCTCTATACAGGAAATAAGTATGGGTCAATTTGCATTCTTCTACATACTGACTGCCAGTTGAATCAGCACTGTGTGTTGAAAATTCTGTCATTTTCCATTGAAGGTTTTTAGATTTTTCATCAAGATCAAGTGACCATAGGTGTGTGGGTTTATTTATACATCTTCAGTTCTGTTTCATTGAACCCCCTGCCTGTCTCTGTATCAATACCAGCCAGTTTAACAGGAATGACCAGTAATTCAGCTTGAGATCATGTATGGCGATTTTCTCAGAAGTTATTTTATACCTGAATATAGTATCTTGTGTTTATTTGTTATTCTAAATGAATTTGCAATTTTTTTCTAATTCCATGAAAAATTGATTAAATTTTGATTGGTGTGATTCTGATAGGTCTGCCTTTATGCTACTTCACCTTTTTGTATTACTGATTTTAATATTCTTTTTTTTTTGTTTTGTGCATTTGATTTTTGACTATTATATGACAGGAGGAATTATTTTCTGATCCAATCAATTTGAACTTCTGTAGGCTTCTTGTATGTTTATGGTCATCTCTTTCTTTAGGTTAGGTAAGTTTTCTTTTATAATTTTTTGAAGATATTTATGGTCTTTTAATTTGGGAATCCTTGCACGATTCTCTACTTATTATCCTTAGTTTCAATGTTCTTATTATATCCTGGATTTCCTGTATGTTTTGGGTTAGAACCTTTAAGAGTTTTCCATTTTCATTGACTGTTGTGTCAATGTTTTCTATTGTATCTTCTGCCCCCGATTTTCTCTCTTCTATCTCTTTTATTCTATAGTTGATGCTTGTGTCTATGACTCCTGATCTTTTTATTATGTTTTCTATCTCCAGGGTTGTTTCCCTTTGTGATTTCTTTTTTTTTTCTTTTTCTTTTTTTATATCCTGTATGGTTTTGTTCAGTTCCTTCACCTGTTTGGTTGGTTTTTGTGTTTCCACATTAAGGGCTTCTACCTCTTTACCTGTTTTGTCTTGTATTTCTTTAGGGGAGATATTTATGTCCTTCTTAAAGTCCTCTAAAATTATTATTAGTTGTGATTTTATATTAGAATCTTGTTTTTCTGGTGTGTTGGTCTGTCCAGGGATTGCTGTAGTGGCAGAACTGGGATCTAATGATGCCAATTAATTTTGGTTTCTGTTGCTTAGGTTCTTGCACTTGCTTCTTGATATCCACATAACTCTGGTGTTAGCTGGTCTTTCTGTCTCTGAAAGACCCTCCTGTAAGTCTGTGTGTCAGCACTACTGGGAGACCAGCTCTTCTTAGCAGGATCTTAGTACAGAAAACTGTGACACAGGGCCAGCTCTGGGCAGAGGCAGAAACTGGAAGTGGTATGACATATATATGAGCAGCAAATGTTTTCAGTGACCTGGTTTATGTAAAAATATGTATTGTATTAATCCTTAAAATTTTAAAATAATAAAATGTTCTCAAAAAATCTAACAATGGTATCTTGGATATTTTATTTCTTGTGAGATGTACACAGAGTAATGAAGGCATGCAATGATTTATGAATGCACAGTCAGTCATAAAATATTACAAAATCTTTGAAGAGTTTCACAGGAACCAAATTGATACATATATCTCCCCATGATAGAAGTCTCTGAGAAAAATATATAGGTTGGGACAGTTTTACTTAACAAACATTTATTGAATAACTTCTACATTCCCATAAACCCTGTTAGTTTCTGCATATGTTAGATGTTCGTTTGGAAATATAGAAATAAACTTCTTATATACTGTGGAAAGTATAAGTAATAATTGTGTATCATAAATTTCAAAATACCAGAAAGTTTGATTTGAAAGTGTTATTATAAATAAATAACACATATTAGAGGTGATATATATGTTCATACAGATTTAAACTTAACTCCCTGAATACAAGCATTTTAGTGCTGTTATATATGGTTAAACTTTGAATCTGAAACTAAAATGACATTTTGAGAAAGTTTGCAAATAAATTTGTATTATCAGCAAAAATCCATCATTTATTCATATCAATGGAATGAAGGGAAGTTTGAAGCAATTTGATAATAATGAGGGTTTTTATTCAATTATGTGTAAATAATATCAGTGGATATTACTAATCTCATTTACTAGGATTTCACACTTATTGAGTTGAGTAGTTGTTCATATATTAATAATGTGAATGTTTCTCATGCTGACATTAGGCTTTTACTTACATGTTTTCCAGAATACTGAAAATACCTGTTGAAAACTATTAGAATAGTAGGTACTAATACATACTCCTACAATCAAGAGTCAGTTCAAAAAGCATATGTTTGGTCAATGGAAGTCATTATGTAAGTTTTCATAGCTGCAGGCAAATAAATTTTACAAGAATAATGAGCATTTTAATCTTTTATAATTTTTCTAAACAGATACTTTTATAAAACAACATAATTGGTATACATTTTAAAATGTACCCATTACTTATAATTCTAAGCTAGAAGGTTCTATTTTTTTATTCCATATTCATATTTATACTAACATAAGAATAAAATCCTGACAGTAGATTTATGTCCTCAAATATCAGACCAAATTCTGGTACTGTCAGCAATAACTGATTATTGTGCAACTGTTATTGAAATAGAAACTTTAAAATTATAAATGGCATGAAAACCCTTACATGAAAAACACACAATGTCACTCTGAGATTTTAATGTATATTTTATATCATTTCTATGGAAACCAACATTAGACACAAAGGCTACTGTTTGAAAATCAGTTAGAAGGCAGAATTTACCAAGCCAGCTGTTTAATTTGTAATAGAGGACTATAACAAAGAGGAAGTAGGTTATATAATCCTTAAAACTCTTTGTAATGAATTCAAGTAGACCAAATCCCTGGGCTTCTTTCCAATTCTCTATCAAACTACTAACCATAGAGATAATATTATCAACCACAAGAGGAAGCTTCTAATTATAAATAGTTTAGAAAGGTAAATACCATAGGATTACAAAAAACATTGTAAATATTTCAGATGGATCAGGATATTGTAGGTCAAAAACTACCATTAACTAAATTAAGTTCTGTGAAAGGGAGAATCAAAACAGAATAAAATGTATTGGCTTAGGCTCCCAGAACAATTAGAATAAAACTAATTATCTAGATTAATTGTCAGAACAGATTCAAGTAAGGATTGGGCAATGTCACATTGAATTGCATAGAGCTAAACATTCTCTGATTTTAGTGCTAAAGGAACCCTAGAGACTCTGAGTTGCTCCAAGTCACAGCAATTTGTTAAAGAAATAGTCGAAACACCAGTCCTGAAACTAACACTTAAATATTCAGTCTAATGAGGTTTATGTGGGCATGCTCCTCCCTTCTTTCTTTGAGGAAGTCATAAATCTGACCCTTGGGCAGGAATTTCTGAAACAACTTACCGAGACCTTCCCCAAGCTTGTCATTAGGTTACTAACACTTAGCTAGCTTATAGACCTATGAAGATTCATCATGTAGACAGAGCTGCCATTGTATATTTTTAATTCTCTACAAGATAAGGTCAGTTATATTTTAATTTGAAACAATAAACTTGTAAGACATTGACATGAATACGCATAACGGTGTATCAGAGCAATGACTTTAAATTTGTGCGGCATTGAGAAAAATGTGATTTTTATATCTCAAGTATCTTATAAGGAGGCTAGCTAGATTGTCGCAAAAGGTCATTAATCTAATTAATCCTTTAATATATCTAGATTCAAATAACAAATAATCAATTTAATAAGCAAAAACATAAGGTATATAAGGTTTCACTAACTGGTGTTTTTTATTTTTTCTTGCTTTCCTTACCCACAATTATTTATTTACTGGTTTTTATTAAGCCCATGCAGCAATTATCATATTTCAAAAAAAATAAAATGCATTAAACATGTAAATTAAATTTACTTTTTAGAGTGGAACAATAATAATTTGTTGGAATTTCCTATCATTTGAGAAATACATTTATAAATAAAATTATTAACTTTAGTGTCAATGATACAAATTTGATTACTTCTTACCACACTTTTAAATTTTTATCCATCATTCCATTCATTTACATCTAAAATGATACCTCACATCCGGGTTACCCGTCCACCAATCCCCATCACATATTTGCCCTGCTCCCTCCTCTTTGCCTGTATGAGAATACTCCCCCAACCACTCACATTCTCCTGCCTCACTGCTCCAGCATCCCCCAAAAGAGGGACATCAAGATTCCCTGGTTCCAAAGGTATCCCCTTCTGTTGCTGTCAATTGAGGCCATCCTCTGCTATATATATGTCTGATGCCATTGATGCATCAAGGTATACTCCTTGGTTGGAGGCCTAGACTGATTGGGTGGTAAGGGCAGCCTATATTGTTCTTCCAATGAGATTGCAATCTCTCTCTGCTCCTCCAATCATTCTGCCAGCTCTTCCTCCGCGTTCCCTGAGCTCAGTCTGATGTTTTGCTCTAAGCATTCACATCTGCATTGGTCAGTGGCTGGACATTTCATGAGGTAGGTTCCTGTCAGCAAGCGCCTCTTGACCATTGCAATAGTGTTGAGTTTGGTGTCTGCTGACATGATAGATTCTCAATTGGGGCAGTCACTGGTTGGCCCTTCCTTCAGTCTCCATTTCATTTTTTGACCCTGTTCTTTTTTTGAACATTTCTGGGTTAAAAACTTTGAGATGGGACAGAGGCTTAATCCCTTGATCAGGAGCCATACCTATCTACTGGAGGTGGTCTCAACAGGTTATATCTCCCCTTCTCTGTGCATTTAGGCTAAAGTCATCCTTATTGTGTCCTGGAAGCCTCCTGTTTCCTTGGTATCTGGGACTTTCTGGTGGCTATCTCCAATTCCTCACCCCCCCACATACACTTTTTCAATATACTGACCTTCTGTAGCTCTTTTACATTTCCTATAGTTCCACATTTTAAAGTTTAAAAATTGTATTTCCATTCTCATCATTGATAGAACAATATAAATGTAATAAAATAGACATTTTCTTATCTAGATGCCATTGCAATGAATGGAAAAGCCCCCTTTTCATCAATTTGACTATTTGGGGACATATTTAAAATTATAATGAGGGTTTGTGGATATTAATTGTAAGAAGTACTTTAAATCACACACTACACTAACGCAGAATGCTAACAAGACAACCATCTCTCTGATTGTCTACAGAGCACAGCAGAACACATCCAAATTCCATTACTTGATCATTATTAGTTCTCCCAGTTGGCTTTTCTGGACTGTTTCATCATAGAGATACTCCTCTGTGCTTCCAGTCATAATCTAAGAGAGAACTCTCACATAACAGATACTGGTTTGAATAAATAAACAGTCTATCACATAAAAATGATCACTATGTACTGTGAGCGATAGTTAAAGGGTAGGCTTATAATCAAAAGTATTAAGAATACATAACAACTTTCTATGGTCTATATAGTCAATAAAAACTAAAGTTAATAATAAATCTTGGAGTTCTCATAATATTCCAGTTGATTGTAAAAAGTGGAATGTAGCATACTTAAAGGAAATAAATTATTCTTAAAGGCATTGTATCCCTATCTTTCTTATGCTAACTTGGAGTATGTCAAGATTTCAAATGTCAGTATGCCAGCAGGAGTTCAAATAGCAGGGCAAGTGCAAAGATGCAAGAAATCACTAGGGAATTCCTCCCCAGGTTCCTCTAAATGACTATTCTAGTTTCATAGTAGTATTCCTATAATTCTCCCAATTATTCACAAGAGAATATTTAGTCTTTACTTCCTCATCTGTGAATCAACTTTGATATCACTACATCATCTCTCCTTGATCCAGGAATTCTATCAGCAATGGGTTCTCCAAATGTATGTGGGTTCTATTCTCTTATCATTTTGGTTGTGAGCTGAGCCTTTAATGCCTGAGCCATCTCTCCAGCCTGTTGCTCCTTTTCTCAATCAGATCCCTCTGTACAGCCACTTATCATGAGCTGCACCCCCCTATCATCTCAGCTTCAATACTCAAAGTAAATCAATGGAGGATTTAACCATTGGCTTTTTCATGAACTAGCACAAGTATTTACAATAGGAGGCTCTATAGTGACCATACAATGGTCCAATAAATATGATTTCTACCTACGTGCAATTTCTCAAATGAATTTTTTAGAACCCAGAATTTAGTCATGAAGGAAAAATAAGTGTGCTCCCTACCAACTCTACTATATTAGGGTCTACACAGATTCAACTGAAAATAATGGTCAGATCCAGGGAAGAAACAATGAAGATAGAAAGAAGAGCCTGGAAAAAAGTGAAAGTGGAGCATGCTGGGTTTTCTAGTACATTTAGTTGTATGTGGAAAAGGAATATTTTAAAGGTAATAAATTTATACTTGTTAACCCATCATGGGTATTAGTGGCACATTTATTCAGGAGAAACTAAGAATATGTTCATAAAATTGCTGAGGAATAGCTATTCTTAATGTATTTATTTATCCATGAGTTTGGATGAATGTAGGACCAAAGACTGAGTGGAATATAATTGTAGTAAGAGAATAAATGGAGCATAACTTGGAGGGTACCAGCAGTGAGTATTCTAATTGATTTCATGTCAGGGTCAGCAGGAGGAAAAAACATGCCTGATACTGTATACCTATGCATCTCTCCAGGGCTATTGACATCAGGTTATGCATCTTAGAGAAGGACCTAAACCATTTTAGTAGAACAGCACAATTACTAGATGCACTCTTTATCCTTATACCCACAGATAGTTGTAGCAATAAGTACTGATCCAATAAGCTTCAGCTTGCAGTAAATGGAGACCATTAAAGAAACCCCTCATTTGTAAAATGTAAACAGCCGAAAGAGGGATACTCGGCCCTAATGGGTCCACCTACATCTCAAACCCTAGACTTAAGACTGGGACACATTTCCAGAAGAGGGACTAAAAAATTGTAACATCTAATGTATTGGGAAGGCTGTCGTGAGATTGGGTCTTCTGGACATTGCAGGGAAGTTACATCAATATTGGTGGATTAAAAATACCTGAAGAAGACAATACAATTGACTTTCCAGTGTAAATGGCAGAAAAACACAGAGAAACTTATGTCTCAAAAAAGTTACAGACAAATAAATATAGAAGAGAAAGAGACAGAGTAGAAGAAAGAGTGAAAGTAAACTAGTTCCTCATTGTCTGTCTCAAGGAAAAAAAAAAAAAAAACACACACAAAGTAAAGACTTTGGCATTTAATGCACTACATAAAGAAAGTGCATCCAGAAACAACAATAACAACAAAACTACAGAGGAAGAAGTGGAGAAGGAGGAAGAGGAGGAGAATGAGAAGAAGAAGAAGAAGAAGAAGAAGAAGAAGAAGAAGAAGAAGAAGAAGAAGAAGAAGAAGAAGAAGAAGAAGAAGAAGAAGAAGAAGGAGAAGAAGAAGGAGAAGAAGAAGAAGAAGAAGAAGAAGAAGAAGAAGAAGAAGAAGAAGAAGAAGAAGAAGAAGAAGAAGAGGAAGAGGAAGAGGAAGAGGAAGAGGAAGAGGAAGAGAAAGAGGAAGAAAAAGAAGAAGAAGAAGAAGAAGAAAAAGAAGAAGAAGAGGAAGAAGAAGAGGAAGAGGAAGAGGGAGAGGAAGAGAAAGAGAAAGAAAAAGAAGAAGAAGAAGAAGAAGAAGAAGAAGAAGAAGAAGAAGAAGAAGAAGAAGAAGAAGAAGAAGAAGAAGAAGAAGAAGAAGAAGAAGAAGAAGAAGAAGAAGAAGAAAAAAGAAGAAGAGGAAGAAGAGGAAAATGGTATCAACAAAGGTATTTTTGCTGTAAGGACAAATAAGATGAAGATGAGAAATTACTACTCATGTTAGAATTGTGATTGGTGGTGACTTTTTGGTAAAGTGGGAGGGTTAAATACCTGATTGCAGTGGACTTCTGGAAACATGAGCAGTGTACATTTAGTCACAGTAATATAAATCTTACATGTTTTCATGCAAAATACAGAAACAATAAAATCTACTAGCTAAAAAAAACTTGTGATTATTATTGTATTTGATTTTATTATTATACTATAATGGTACAAATGTTAGAGTGGCCCTGTATTGCTTGCTATGACTAATTCTATAGAAAATAGAATATTAAAATGAAGAATCTGAGCATTGGGACTAGGGTGGTTGAGCACCTTCCACTATTCTATATTAAAGCCTCTGGCACCTCCTGAGTCCCCCACCAGCTGTTGTGAAAAGCCAATCTTTGCATTGTTCTGGGGTTGTGCTCACTTTGTCACCTTTTCCACCCACAGCCTCCTCCAATTCAGACTCAGGCAGCTTTCTTGCCAAAGTCCTGGAGCCTGACTAATCCTTTACTGGCAACATCGAACCATCCTCATGCCCCACCAGGTCACATGAGGCAGTGGACACCAGCTCCGAGATCACTACCAGGGGCTTGAAAGAGGAGAAGGAAGTTGTTAAGAAGGCATAGAATGGAAGAGAGGCACCTGCCAATGGGAACGCTCAAAATGAGGAAAATGGGGAGCAGGAGGCTGACAATGAGGTAGAGGAAGAAGAGGAAGAAGGTGGGGAGGAAGAGGAGGAAGAAGGTAACAATGAGGAAGAAGATGGAGATGAGGAAGCTGAGGCTCCTAGGGGCAATCGGGTAGCTGAGGATGAGGAGGATGAGGATGTTGACAGCAAGAAGCAAAAGACTGATGAGGATAATCAGACAGCAAGAGGAAAAGCTAACCTTACGTGACCTATTCACCCTCCACTTCCCGTCTCAGAATTTAAACATGGTCACCTTTGAATACGGAAGCAGGCCCCGCCCACCCACAGTGGGCAGTGCCACCCACAGATGACGTGTGCTCTCCACCACCCCACCAAAACCACAATGTGAACTGGCAACATGGGAGGAAAAGAACCAGAACTTCCCAGGCCCTGCTTTTCTTCTTAAAAATATATTAAAAGAAAAATTTGTTTGTATTTTTTGTTTACATTTTATATTTTTTGTATATATTGTCAAGGGTCAGCCTTCAGAGATTTTTCTGTCCTACTTCAGAATTTACTTGTGATATGACCATTTTCACTATAATCTCAAAGGAGAAACAAGATCTTGTAAAAAAAAAAAAAAAAACAACAACAACAACAAAATCATATTTTTAACATTCCAGTAACATTTTGTGCATGTACCTAGTTTTACTATATGTAGTTTATTTATTTATTTATTTATTTATTTATTTATTTATTTATTTATTTATTTATTTATGGCCTGCTTGATGTATATGTGAAATAATGTCCAGCAATAAACCAGATTTTATTTTGCTGAGTTGTTCTTAAAAAATTAAGAATCTGACACCTAGAACATAAAAATCACATAAAATGTCTCAAAACAAATTAGATTTCTGGGCTGGATAGATTCCTCAGTGGCAGAGTAAGTACTGCTTTTCCAAAGGACTTGGGTTTGGTTCTCAGCAACCATGTAAGTTAGATCATAATTTCCCATACCTCTAGTACCAGAGGGTCTGGTGTTGTATTCTAAGATGGTCTGTTGTAGTATTTTAGTCTCCACAGGCCCCTACATATGCATAACCATTAACAACACACACACACACACACACACACACACACACACACACACACAGATTGGTAACTACTAAGACTGGTCTTTGAAATTCAAGCAATTGTTCTTCTAATTTATTCAGTTTTCACAAAAAAAAATTAAAAACTTTTCCATCTAAGTAGGAAATTGTTGGAATCTTTAGAAGTATGAGTGTGAAGAACAAAAAGGCTAAAATAGCAATCTAAAACAAGAGATCCAAGGAATCATTGGAATCCTTTCACAAATAATGGAGAAAAGTATACATTTAATAACCAGAGCAACACATATAGCAGAGTATGCCTCTTATGTTGAACTCTGTGCAGGTGGACTGTGTTGACTATTTGGTACAGGAAATAATGCTAATTGAAACTGGTAGCCAATAAATTGTTGTCAAGTAGCTGAAATTCGTTGAAAATTTTAGTGCCACTTAATTATAAGAAAGGAAAACATTAGTAGAGAGGGTGATTGGGAGAGGGAACACCTTCATGGAAACAAGTTGAGGAGGAGGAGGAGGAATGAGGGGAATCAGGGGGGGGGATGTATAACATAAATGCAGAAAATATCCAACAAAATTTAAAAAAAGAAAAAAAAACAAAAAAGTAGTCTTAATATTATACAATGTAAAAATTAATAAAAACTACTTAATCAAATGTGCTTAATCATAATGTTAAAAGGGAGAACCAGATAACATTATGAATTATGCCCAGTTCTAATCAGAAATCGTAGGTGTTCTTTCATATATTTAGTACTGTGCTTGTTTATATAATGAAAAAAATTATTGAAGATACTTTTTAAATTATTTGAAACTGGTTCCATAATGTTGAAAATTTTAAAGAAAACCTAGTTAAAATGGTTTAACTGACACTTAAAAAGTAAACACCTTTGAATAAGTTTGCAAGTTACTATTTATCAAAATGCAGTTCTTGAATCAATTGAATATGAAATGCAATTGATACAGTTAAGGTGATTTAGCAGCTCAATAACTGAAGCTCAAGAATCTATATTTTAAATACGTGTTAATTTAGAAATACTTTGTTCTTCTTAATGCAATCTTATAGCCTGAGCTTCCAAGCACTTTCTTCTTCTCAGGAAACAGCCTGTCAACTATCTTCAAGTTTATAATCTTTAAGATTAGGTGATGTTTATGATGCAGTAGGGGAACAATATGATTGTTCTTGTGTCTAGGATGCAATATGTTTTGTTTTGAATTAACTCTACATTAGTGTTTATTTGATAACTATTTGCTAGAATATCTATGAATGTACACCATATGTTATAATTAAAAAATAAATATTTTCCTTAACAACTAATCTACTTACCACCAAACATATGAGCTGCTTGAATTCATAATAGCACATGTAGAGTCCCAGAATGAATAGACCTAGTCCCAGGCTTAGACTCTACTGAAGATTTCTAAGCTCCACTGTCATTTATTCATTTATCCATTCTTTCATCTGTTCATTTAGTTACGCACAGATTATTAACTCCTTGAAGAATATTCAACACAAATCCTGATACTTAATAATTGAAAAACATTGAGGTTAAAACATAAAATTTTCTATTCCAGGGTTGAATGAGACAATGAAAAGCCCTATGGTCAAATTGCTGATATATGCAGATAATAGTCATTGCAAAAAGCCATTACTTTCTTCTGCCATCGGTTCTCCAGTTTTCTACAGTAATAGAATTTTTATCTGAGCATATGTTCCATTAAATTGAGAACAAATTTTCTAACTTCCATTATGATATGACCATTTAAAAAAATTTCAGACCCTAGAGATTCTGTGTAAGTATCATAGGGCTAGCTATGACCTTCTTGTTCAGATGGGAACATGTCCTGGGATTCTGATTTCCAGGAACCACACAGATCTGAGATGGGACAGTGTCCCACTGTTAGGGTATCCTAGGAAGTAGAATCTCAGGAGCCACAGAGCTTTTAAGTTACAAAATATTCCAATGGAAGGGTATCCCAAGACACAAGTCAAATTTCCTTACAGAAACAATGAGTTTCAAAAGCTTAACTACCACCACCACCATAAACACCATTTCTGTATAAGCTTGAGAAGCAAGTCTCTAGTCATTAGTACATATATAATTACTTACCAGTGTTTGAGTAATTAATAGAATAATGAAAGATCTATATTTGCATACATTTTCAGGATCTCCAGTTTGTAGCCTTCTTAAATGTTGAAGATTTTGTTTTGTTATTTTACACTGTCAATTTTGCCAGCCTACCTGTCTTATGGTGCATCCCTCTATACCTTTAATCTTAATATGAAATCTCTAGGTTTGAATCCAGTTGGACATTGAACTTGACTTTAGTAAGAAAGAACTGACCAGGTAAGTATTTCTCTACAATGGTGATATTTTTGTCCAGATTGAGTCTTTGTCATATGGACTTGGGCAATAGATAGCCTATATATTTTACAATGTTGAACAGAATCTTTGGTTCCTACTCACTGGATGCAACTGAAAATATCTACTTGGTTATAAAAACCCTGAAAACAAAAATCATGACCTAAAAGGGTCCAAATATTCTTCTGTTCTTCAAGGGTGTATTTGTGTACTAGTCAGTGTTCTCTAGAGGAACAGAACTTTAGAATGAATATGCATATGCATATATATATATATATATATATATATATATATATATATATATATATATATTCAAACACACACACACACACACACACACACACACACACAAATAATATTCAGTCACAAGGCTGGATGTGTTTCTCAGCTCATATATCCCAGAGTCTAAATAAGTTAGATCCAAAGCCAGTGAAAGAATGGGATTACCAGCAATAATGAGGGAAAGAAGGCAATGATACCAAGTTTCCATCTTCCGTGTCATATTTATGCAGAAAACAAAAGGTAAGGCCCAAATTTAAGAGGCATCTCCACCTTAGAAGATCTGAATTAAAAGTGATTTGCCTCACATCAAATTTACTAAGAAAGACCTGTCACAGGTGTTCACAGGTGCTTGGGTTCTAATTACAGATATAGTTAAGTTGACAAGCACAAGCAAGCATCACAAAAACCAAAATCACCTTTTCGAAAAAATACTGTCCTAGCATCATTTCTGTTCAAATTCTGGAGCAATCTTACTTTCTGATACTCTAAGGGAACAAGAAAGAATGGGACAATCAATGAGTTGTCTGCAACCCTATTATCAGAGGTTATTTAGTATGAACAGAAAGAAGGCAAAGACACATTTAAAAGTTGAAAAGGATAAAAATAGCAGATAATCCTAACTAAATCATGGACGAAATAATGTAGCATTTAATTTTGTTCTGTTCCTCTCTTTTAAAAGTTGAAATTAGATTTATCTGTTACACAATATATCCTGACCACTGATCCCCTCTCCCACTCCTACAAACTCCCACCTCATCTCCTCTGTCCCCAAAACACACTCTTCTTCCATTTCTCTTTCAGGAAAAAGCAAGCCTCCAAGAGACAATAACCATAGATCAAAACAAAATACATCAAGACAAGGCAAAGCCCTCATAGGTTGGACAAAGTTCCCTATAGAAGGAAAAGACTCTCTAAAGTAGGTAAATGAGTCATACATACCTACTCTCACTACTAGGAACCAAAACTAGAAACTACACTAGGAACGCACTTAAACACCAAGTTAACAGACACAATATATAATTATGGTGCAGATTCATGCAGCAGGCCCTGTGCTGCTCACTTCAATTTTTGTGAGCAACTGAGAAACCTGCTTAGTTGATTCAGCAGGTCATGTTCTCCTGATTCCCTCCATCCAAGTGACACCTACATTCATATAATAGCAGTGTATTACTTAAATGAGAATTAACTTTCAGAGCAATTTCTATTCACTTATTTGAGATACTTTGGGAAGGAGTCAATTATGAACAAAATAAATTTCATGACATTATCAAAGAATAAAATATTACTAAAATTATAATTTTATCTCTAGAGAATCCAAAAGAAAATAGAGACTAGAAATAACCTGTGAAGTAAACATGATACACTTCCAATCTGGTACACTTCTGTACCTCATTATACCAACAATGGCTACTCTTCCTTATATTTAATTTGTTCAGATTCATTTATTTCTAAATCTAAAGTAGGTTAAACGATACTTGTGTAGTCTCTAAAATGTTTCTTTGTAGAGCTTTCAGTATTGAAAATCATTTATATCTTTAACTTTATGCCAAGTTTATGAGCAAAATGGGTATATGGCTGCTTGTACATATTTTAATTAATAATAAACTTCACCATATTTTATTGAAAAATAAAAAAAAAATACTTCTGTGCGAAAATAACATGCATTCCAAATCAAATTCATACTAAAAAGCCTTTAGATAAAGAGCTGTCTCTGTATTTTCACTTTAATCTCCTATCCCATAGAAATTCACCAGTTAATATATTTCTGATATGTTTCTTAAAATGATACCTAACAGGTATACTAATCTAAGAATCTCCATCATGGTAATTTAGTTTTTATACTTCAATTATTATTTAAATTATATTAATAAGGAAATAAAATACTGTCTTGAATAAGTAATAATTTGCCACTGACTGTTTCATTTTTGAAGTTACAGAGTTACAAAGCACACAATGTACTAAGATCAAGAATTCTTTTCTTCATTTGCTAATTTATATGATCTGTGGAATGAATCCTTGTTCTTGCTAGTCTGCTGAAACCAAAAAGCCTACAGTGGTAGGTTCCTTAGTGCAATAGTAAGCATAAACACCATAGGACTAACCTACAGTATTCCGATTGGATTTTAGTAATGCTACACAAGATGAAATCCATACCTCTCACCATTACTTGATCAAGAAGTTGTGGCTAGATATGTTATAGGCCTAGTAGAGAACATATTTTTATGCTAAATGGACAGAGTATTGAAATAATTCCTAAGGATTTAGTGATATACTTATAGATTAACACATCTCCTAAACTTCATCATATAAACACCACTTCTAGTATATTAAAGATATAAAAACCCCAGAACTGATCAACCTGTAGAGAATAAGAGACTGTTAAGTTGTCACCCATAGATGGGACACTTGCATAGTGCCCTGCCTCCTAAAAGCTCTGAGATAATTGAGGCAGAGGGAGTAGAAATAATGTTAGAGCCAGGAATGGTTGGTGACCACAGGGACTTATTCTCTAAAGACAAGACAGTTACATATGTATATTACGAATATTTTGAGGTCCTGTCAAGGCTGGATGCCTCACTGTAGGAGAATGTTGGGGCAGGTGGGCAGGAGGGGTTCAAGGGGTAAGTGAACACCCTTATAGAAGCAGGGGGAAGAAAGATTGGGTAGGGGGTTTTTGGAAGAAAAACGGTGATAGGGGATATCATTTGAAATGTAAATTAAAATATCCAATTAAGAAAATAATAATGATATATGGACAAGATAAACCAGATTAGTTGGGCTCTCAAAAATAAAGAAGACAATAGATTGGGTCAGTAGGAAAGTTTAGGTTAATCTGAGAGATTTTCTAGAGTAGATGTGATCAAATACATTGTACAAAATTCTCAAAGACTGGTAGAGAAATAGGCATGTGGATCAATGGAATAGAATAGAAGATTCAGAAATGAGCCCTCACATATATGGTCACCTGATTTTTGACAAAGGAGCGGCAAACATTCAATGTGTAAAAAAAAAAAAAAAAAAAAAAAAAAAAACAGCCTATTCAACAAATGGAACTGGTCCAACTAGTACTCAGCATGCAAAAGAATGTAAATAGACCCTTTTTATCTCCTTGTACAAAGCTCAAGTGTAAGTGGATCAAAAATCTCCACATTAAACTACATACACTGAAACTATTAGATGAGAAAGTAGGGAAAACCTTAGAACACAAAGGCACAGAAGAAAATTTTCCGAACAAAACACCAATGGCTCAAGCTCTAAGGTCAAAGATTAACAAATGGGACTTAATGAGATTGCAAAGTTTCTGTAAGGCTAAGGACATTGTCAAGAAAACAAAGGGCACCCAACAGAATGCGAAAACATCTTTACCAACTTCATATCAGATAGAGACCTAATATCCAAGGTATACAAAAAGAACTCAAAAAGCTAGACACCAGAGAATCAAACAACCCTATTAAAAAAAAGGGTACAGAGCTAAACAAAACGTTCTCAACTGAGGAATATGGAATGGCTGAGAAACATCTAAGGAAGTGCTCGACATCCTTAGCCATCAGGGAAATGCAAATCAAAACAACACTGAGATTCCCCCTCACACCAGTCAGATTGGCCAAGATCCAAAACTCAGATGACAGCAGATGCTGGAGAGGTTGTGGAGAAAGAGGAACACTTCTTCACTCTTGGTGGGGTTGTAAACTGATACAACCACTCTGGAAATCA
This sequence comes from Micromys minutus, assembly GCF_963924665.1. Taxonomy (NCBI): domain Eukaryota; kingdom Metazoa; phylum Chordata; class Mammalia; order Rodentia; family Muridae; genus Micromys; species Micromys minutus. Next base: position 119,216,146 of record NC_137970.1, on the reverse strand, counting down.
GTCTGGCGATTCCTCAGAATTTTGGACATACTACTACCTGAAGATCCACCTATTCCACTTCTGGGCATATACTCCAGAAACACTCCAATATTCAACAAAGATACATGTACCACAATGTTCATAGCAGCTCTATTTATAATAGCCAGAAGCTGGAAAATATCCAGATGTCCTTCAGTAGATGAATGAATACAAAAATTGTGGTACATTTACACAATGGTGTACTACTCAGCCATCAGAAACAATGACTTAACCAAATTCTTAAGAAAATGGTTGCATCTAGAGAATATCATCCTGAATGAGATAACCCAGTCACAAAAGAACAGACATAATATACAGTCACTGATAGTGGGATGCTAACCCCAGAGGCTTGGACTGCCCCAGAAACAACTCACAGACTGTGTGAAGTTCAAGAAAAAAAGAAAACAAAACAAAACATACAAACAAAAAAAAAAGTCATGGTCAATCCTTACACACCAAGAAAATGTTGACTAATTCTGGGTTACATCCTGTTTGTATGTACTTTTTGCTCATTGTAATTAGTAAGACCTTAATGCAGATTATCAACCCTTAAGAAAAAAAAAAAAAAGCCAAGCACTTTCACAATTGTATTTGTATACATTTATGCAAAAATGTTTAATTTTTTCTTTTATCTTTGTTTTTTAGAATAAAGTTTATAAAAAAGGGAAGGAAAATGCCATATGTTTCAATTTATATATGAATAATAGCTTTAAACCTTTAGGTATTTGTATCTAAATGAAACTCCAGAAATTAATAATATCCATTTAATTTTTATCTTTTTAACTCTTTACATACAAAATAAAATTAGCTAGAGTATACAACCACTCTCCCCCTACATAGTACTGGAATTACTGGCCAGAGAAATTAGACAGCAACAGGAAATCATAGGGATACAAGTTGGAAAGGAAGAAGTAAAAACATCACTATTTGCAGATGACATGATAGTGTACTTAAGTGACCACACAAATTCTGCCAGAGAGCTCCTATAGCTGATGAACAAGTTCAGCAAAGTGGCTGGATATAAAATTAACTAAAACAAATCAGTAGCTTTCCTATATTCAAAGGACAAACATGTGGAGAAAGAAATTAGGGGAAAGATGCCCTTCACAATAGTTACAAAAAATATGAAATACCTTGGTGTGACACTAACTAAGCAAGCGAAGGATCTGTATGACAAGAACTTCAAACCTTTATAGAAGGAAATCGAGGAAGATCTCAGAAAATGAAAAAGTCTCCCATGCTCATGGATTGGAAGGATCAACATTTTAAAAATGGCCATCTTACCAAAAGCAATCTACAGATTCAATGTAATCCCCATCAAAATACCAACCCAATTCTTCATTGAGCTGTAAAGAGCAATGTGCAATTTCATCTGGAATAACAAAAGACCTAGAATAGCAAAATCCATCCTCAAAAACAAGAAAACATCTGCAGGAATCACCATCCCTGACCTCAAGCTATATTACAAGGAAATTGTGCTGAAAACTGCATGGTACTGGTACAGAAATATGCATGTGGATCAATGGAATAGAATAGAAGATTCAGAAATGAGCCCTCACATATATTGTCACCTTATTTTTGACAAAGGTTCGGTAAACATTCAGTGGAAAAAGAACAGCCTATTCAACAAATGGTGTTGGTCCAACTGGCACTCAGCATACTGAAGAATGAAAATAGACCTTTTCTTATTTCCTTGTACAAAGCTCAAGTGCAAGTGGATCACAGATATCCACATTAAACCAGATACACTGAAACTATTAGATGAGAAAATAGGGAAAACATTAGAACACATAGGCACAGGAGAAATTTTCCTGAACAGTACAGCAATGGCTCATTCTCTAAGGTCAAAGATTGACAAATGGGACTTAATGAGATTGTAAAGGTTCTGTAAGGCTAAGGACACTGTCAAGAAAACAAAATGGCAGCCAACAGAGCGGGAAAAGATCTTTACCAACCCCAAATCAGATAGAGGCCTAATATCCAAGTTATACAAAGGACTTAAAAAAACTAGACACCAGAGAATCAAACCACCCTATTAAAAAATTGGGTACAAAGCTAAACAAAATTTCTCAATTGAGGAATATTGAATGGCTGAGAAGTATCTAAGGAAGTGCTCAACCTCCTTAGCCATCAGGGAAATGCACATCAAACAACAGTGGGATTCCACCTCAAAGAAGCCAGATTGGCCAAGATCCAAAACTCAGATGACAGCAGATGCTGGCAAGGATGTGGAGAAAGAGGAACACTTCTCCACTTTTGCTGGGGTTGTAAACTGGTACAACCACTCTGGAAATGAGATTGGCCATTCCTCAGAAAATTGGACATAGTACTACATGAAGACCCAGTTATTCCACTTCTGGGCATATACCCCAGAGAAGCTCCAACATACAGCAAAGGCATATGTACCACAATGTTCATAGCAGCTTTATTTATAATAGCTGTAAGCTGGAAAGGACCCAAATATCCTTCAGTAGATGAATGGATATAAAAATTGTGGTACATTTCCATAATGATGTACTACTGAGCTATCAGAAACAATTACTTTATGAAATTCTTAAAAAAATGGATGCATCTAGAGAATATCATCCTGAGTGAGATAACCCCGTCTCAAAAGAACAGACATAATATGCAGTCACTGATAATGGGATGCTAACCCCAGAAACTTCTGAACACCCCAGAAACAACTCACAGACTGTGTGAAGTTCAAAAAAAAAAAAAAAAAAGAAAGAAGATTCACCTAGAAAACTCAGTAATTTACCCAATATCACTTTGACAATAATGTTAAAGATGATTTTTGAATACAAAGGAAAAAAAAAGAAAGAAAGAAAATACTCCATTCTCAAAGTGCAATGTTCAAACTACCCAATTCAAAATTTTCTAATTTATCGACTAATAGGGAGCATTCCGAATTCAATTTTTGTATCTATTCCACTTTCTCAGCATCCTCGCCAGTATCTGCTGTGATCTGAGTTTTGTTCTTAGCCATTCTGACTGGTGTGAGGGAGATTCTCAGGGTTGTTTTGATTTGCATTTCCCTGATGACTAAGATCTGAGGGTATTTCCTGAGGTGCTTCTCAGCTACTCCATACTCCTCAGTTGACAATTCTTTAGCTCTGTACCAATATTTCAATAAGATTGTTTGATTCTCTGGAGTCTAACTTCTTGAGTTCTTTGTATATATTGGATATTAGACCTTTACCATGATGTGTGCTTGGTAAAGGTCTTTTTACAATCCATTGGCTGCTGGTTTTTTTTTTTTTTTTTTTTTTTTTTTTTTTTTTTTGTCAGTGTCCTTAGCAGTACAGAAACTTTGCGATTAAGTCCCATTTATCAATTCTTCATCTTAGAGCACAAGTCATTGTTATTCTGTTCAGGAAATTTTTCCCTGTTCCTATGTGTTCTAAGCTTTTTCCCAATTTCTCTTCTAATAATTTCCATGTACCTGGTTTTATGTGGAGATCTTTGCTTTGTACAAGGAGATAAGAAAGGGTCTATTTTCATTCTTTTGCATGCTGACTGCCAGTTTAGCCAGCACCATTTGTTGAAGAGGCTGTTTTTTTTCCATTGAATGTTTTCAGTTCCTTTGTCAAAAGTCAAGTGACCATATGTGAGAGAGTTCTTTTCTGGATCTTCTATTCTGTTCCATTTATCTACCTGCCTATCTCTGTACCAGTACCATTTTATTTTTAACACAATCGCTTTGTAATATATCTTACCTTTTTTGTTTCTTTTCTTTTCTTTTTTGCCTGATATGGCCAAAATAGATATGTTTCTACAACAGGAAAAGGGTTAACTCCCTGTAGGTTGGAAACTTGAGAGAACCTGAGTGTTTTCCAATACCTGTAATCTCAAGTAAAACTCAAGAATTTTTATATTTTTGGATAAAGAAGAGGTCCTCAACATCTAAATCTGTATTTCCTATTTAAACTGTAGATAATTTTAAAACAACATATTACAGACATTAGAAGTGGACATACCAATACCCCCTGTCTCTTGTGAACAATTCTTTATAATCCTGGGCGTCGGGATATGTCTCCCTCCAAAGCCATTCATTTGTACACACAAATCCTTGCCTAGGCAACCACTTTTTAGATTTGTGACACAAAGTGTACATAATTCTCATGTATGTACTATTTGTTTTATGTCCATATCACACATAAAGTAACTGAGGAACAGAGATTAAGGACCATTTCTAAGGTCAAAAATCCTGAAGAGGTGAAATTCAAATTCAAACAGTTTATATCTGGAATGGGTACTTATAAATTATTACTGTATGCTAGTACATTTCCAGTGGCTTAAATCCAGAGCTTTAATCAAATTTGTAAAGTTTCTACAGCTCAAAATATGGTTAAAAACACAGGCCTGAGGAAAGCAGATGAAGAAACTAATAAATATTATAATATTACACATGTTATAATAAAGATTTATTGCAGGTGCTGTGTGAGGCAACATAGGGGGAAAATACCAAAGTGTCACTGATTGAGTAAAGGAGAAAAGAGAAATGGAGAATATTATTCTTTCAGCACTGAACACACAGATGCCATGTTACCCAGTTTCAAAGTACCTTTTGCTTTCATGTTTCAGATAATAGACCACCATAAACAAGTATATTTTACCTGTCTTTTTAAATACAGTGGCAATCATTGAGCTGTGGTATTATTGTAGTTTAACTTAGCAGGTACATGGTATTGAAGTTTGTAAAAATTGAACTATCATGCTATAGACCAATTCTAGTATGATGCTTAACTTTGGCATCAAATCCAGAAGCCTCCCACAATCTAGTCTCAGCACATGTGATTCCTTTATTATTTTTGAATATGTTATATTTTGGGTTGTATTTTACTTGAGCTTATATTTGGCATGGTTTTTTTTCAGTTTCGTATGATTCATAATATAAGTGATTCCCCAAAGAGGTATATGACTACATCTTTCCCAAGAGTTTGGTTAATTCCCTTTGAAATTTACTCAAGAACCAACATATGGTTTCAACTCAAGTTTTGTCTGTATTTGGTATTTGTGAATGTGTAATCTTATATAGCTAGAGTCATGTAGTTAATGAACAGAAATAGAACACATATTCTTGAATGTGGTATCTTAGTAACAAACAATTTTTCCAATTATGCATATATACAGACATACTAAGAGGATATATTTGTTTTAAATTGTTGCTAGCAGAATTAACATCAATACAAAAATATGGTATTATATTATTTTCCTTCAATCTTAATAATAATAGCCCATTTATTACATTCAGTTAGATGATTGCTTCAAGGAAAATTATTTTTTTTTGTTTTTTTTTTTTTGTCTTCAAAACAAGATTTATTTTTTTTTAACATGAAAATACATGGAAAATACATTGGTCTCTTATCTGTTACAAATAAGACTCAAATTATTAATCATAACAAGAAGTGTTTCTTGAGATATTTCCATCTACACAAAAGACTAACAGCTTATTATTTTTTTAAAGATTTTAAACATTTTTTGCTTAAAATTATACATTTTTGTCAGTACTGCTTTTTCAGACATTAAAATAAATTTTACATAAAACCATGTGAATATGTTTTTTAGTCAGTACTTGATTTTTTTCAAGGGCTTGACAGTATGCATTGAAAACGTACTAGTTGCAATAAGCGTAAAGTACATGCAAAACAAAACGCAACATGGAAATAGTCAAAGTCCTCTTGTTTTGTGAATATATGTATAGTTTTTGTTTTCTTTATTTCTTGGACTTCATACAGTCTGTGAGTTGTTTCTGGGGGAGTGCAAGCCTCTGGGGTTAGCATCCCATTATCAGTGACTGCATATTATGTCTGTTCTTTTGTGACTGGGTTATCTCACTCAGGATGTTCTTCTCTAGATGCAGCCATTTTCTTAAGAATTTGGTTAAGTCATTGTTTCTGGTGGCTGAGTAGTATTCCATTGTGTATATGTACCACAATTTTTGTATCCATTCGTCTTCTGAAGGACATCTGGGTTCCTTCCAGCTTCTGCAAGGAAAATTATTAATTTATTCTTTACTTGGAAAATACTTAATGGTTAATTTTTCAATACTAAAATATAATAAATGCTTAAATATGCAGTTATTTTGTAATATGTAAAGCTTACATGCAGACTTATAAATATATTTAAATATGATTCATTCAATAAAAAACAATGTTTTGGCACACTTTATTATATAGGAAATTAGCAAGGAAAAGAAAGATTGTTAAATTGCCTGAGGTTGTGATACAATTGCTAGTTAGTTATGATGTGAAGATGTACTCACAGGTAAAATAAATACATAGATAATATAGCATGAAATTAAGTGCAAGTCAGGGGAAATCTCAAAGTTCTGAGATTCTAGGAATTGCAAACACTTTCAAGAAAGAAATACAGAATGAAACAGTTAAATTGGCTTTTTCATCAATGACAGATTGTATTTGACATGAAGAAAAAATAAAATATTACATGTATCAAGTTAGGCATTAAGAAGACCTGTTTATATTTAGTGTCACATTCACTATGGCCACGTCTATACTTTGGGAATCTAACATTACTATGACCACTTACTATGGCCTTTGTCCTTCCCACCATAAACTTTGGATGAATCTTACAGTACCAGATATGGATTTTCTTCTTTGGGATAGGATTCAAATCCCATCAGTGAGTGGCCAGATCCCTCTGTTAGTAACTTGATATCATTGCACTATTAGGCAATAATTGCTTGACTGGTCCCTGACATAGCATAAACAACTGAGCATAACTTCTCCCATAGTAGTCCAAATAACACTCTGTCATATGTGTATCTGCAATCTACAAGTAACACCAAATGCTATGTAGTCCTTGAAATAATATAATGGGGATTTATCAGAAAAGAAAATGCAAAGAGACATTCTAGTATTATGAAAATGTTATACTGTACAGTTTAAAAATTTTAGAGACACCACACCTCTTCCAGTGATCAGCAAATAATGTACTGAAAATCAATGCACTGTGTTATACTGCCTCCTGCTACAAACACTAAGTAATGGTGGTATAATTTTAACTGTGGAAATATTTCATTTTCAGATCCAGGACAATTATAAATGTATTACTCTCCAAGTCATTAGTGAAATGTTTGAATGCAGAACTTGGTTGCTGTCTGAGTGATCTAAAAGCACCCAAATGAGCACACAGTAAGCAAAACAAACTGCTGCGGTTTGCATGTTTCCTCCCTGCTGAAGATTTCCAAAGATAGTTTACTTCAAGGGGAACACTGTGTAAGAGTAGCATCTGTGGAAAAAAGATAGTGCTGCAAATGTGGCAAGAAAACTTACTTTGTCTTGAAGTAAGTTGCCAAATCTGATGATACTATATACACTGGGACATGGTATCATTAAAAAGTCTAAATAAAAACCGGATCACAGAAGTAACAGTGATGTCTGCAGAAACTCCCAAATGCTTCTGGGGCGTTTTAAAATCCTTATTCTCTGCCTAAACTGTTCATAACATATTAAGCAATATTAAAACCAAAAGACTCAGACATTTGGAATTGAAGTGTAGACTTGAGCCCATCATCATTATTAACTTCACAGAAGATTTCATCTCAAACTTAGTGACAAGGGTAGATGATCAGTAGTGAGTTTATGGAATTTTCTTTCCCATTAATAAAACAAAATTATTGAAAATCTGCACAAAAATACTAAAACAGACTCCCTCCATACTTTAAATTTAATATGAAATTGTATTAACTCAATATAAACATGTCTTAAACACACATGTCATGGGAATAAATTATTGTTACATGAATTTTAAAAGTCAAGAAAATAAATGAATGTAAAATAAACTATAATCAGCTTTGTCACTTTTCTTTTCTGGTCATTATATTTGCTCTTGTATTGTATTTTCTATTTGTTCTTTGAGAATTTGTTAGATACATATTAATTATATACTCACAGCACTCTTACTATCATTTTTCCACCATATCTCTTAAGATCCCTGAGCTTTACCTCACACAGAAGATAATTCTCCAGAAGACCATAAGTTGCCAAAACAAACAAACAAAGAAACAAACAAAACAAAAACAAAGGTGGCAGTATCAGGTATAGGATACCTACTCTAAAGTTTTTGAGTGGATGGAGTACCAGAAACTCTCAAAATTATATACAATATTTTTGTTGCTTTGGTTGATCAATATAACTACATCAGACCCTATTGTTAAAGATGCATGTTGGTCCCAAAACTTTAAAAAGCCAAGGTGGTACTTATTCAGAATTTTCCCCTTTGCTGGTTAGTAGTAATAATACCAGACAGTGCTAAGAAGATTGTAGTGGAGGAGGGGTGAATAAAGAAAATTCAGCTACAGTCTTATCCATCCCTGAGTGATAATATGACCTGGAATTATAATAATATCCCCAAGGGTACAATAGCAATATGGATGTTCTGCAGTAACCCATTACTTTCTTGCTTAGTTTAAAGCCTGCTTCACAATAGTAAATTCATGTTTGTAACTCAAATTAAGAGATATTCCCATGGAGAGCTTATAGACCACCAGGGTAAACGTATTACTACATTACAAAATGGAGAAAAATAAAGTGTCTCCTAATCACACACCTCTAATTCTAAAGTTTGGTCAATTTATTCACTTAATCTTTCTTAAGATGATATTTGTATACTTGCCAGTTTGGTTAAAATTTACCTACCGTTTATGCATTTCAAAAAATATATTCAAGCAATATGAATCAAAAATGAATTCAAATAATTCAATTTGTAAGTTTCCAAGTAAGCACTTTTTAGGGTATAATACTCAACCTACAGCTGGCAATTCAGATAGAAAAATAGATTCCTAGGTCAGTGATTTGTAGATCATTTGAAAGTTTCTGAGAACACTGGCTATTAATCTCTTTTTAGAGTAAATTGATTGTGGAGGATGCCCCAGGTCAGGTTCTGTCACGTCAAGAAAACTTCACAGTTCAATTTTTGTTCATGAGCACATTTTTATTTTGTGCCGGTTTTCTGTTTAACTGCAATTGTAAAAATCCACAGTAAATAGAAAATGTGATTGTGGTGGATTACAAACTAATACTTTCACAAATATGGTACCTAGCTAGAACAACTCAGAATATTGAGCTTACATCTAAATTCTACTTTTAAAAATGAGGTATTTTTGAGTAAGCTTAGATGAAAATGATCATGATAATATGTGACTAAAATGATAATATAAAGACTAAAGAAAATAAACCCATACCATGCAGATAAGTGCAGGTGGGAAGTGCTTATTGCGTTCATTTATTTTAAGGAACATTAAGTGGAGCATGAATAGATCCATTCAGAGATTTACACAATGTAAATTTTGAAAACAGGAAAGCAAAGCTATTAGTACTGGTCAGATTTACGTTCTCGACTCCATTATATGTCATTTGAAATTCGGAACCTATGATAAGCTGTATAACGTTCTTTTCTCATTCTGTAAATGTGATAAGTTTTTATATTTCTCTCTCACGGGATTTTTAAGAAGATTAAAAAAGCAAGTAATTGAATAAAAAAGCGGCGATGTGGATAGGTGGTAGATCCATTGCTTAGTTTGAACAATTTCATGTGGAGCACTGCGAAGAATAGTATAGAGATAAAATGGGACAGTATTACAAAAGAGAGAAAATAGTTTACTCAGAATAAAATGAAATAGAAAGTAAGCTTTTTGAACAAAGTAGGGATATTTGAATCTGAACTATTGCCACTCCATTTATTTGCTCATTCAAACAAAGATTAAGAAGCCTTTGCCTGAAAAAATGTTAACATTGTGGCAATTCACTCCAGGAATCCTGAAGAAAACAAAGTTATAGGTGTCAAGGAGAAAACAGAGTTAAAGGACTTAGGGCCTGTGTGAACTCCTTAAATAGTCTGTTATCAAAATATGCCTCTAAGGTGATAACATTTGCACAGAATTCTAAATGAAATCAGGAGGACTAATTTCCAGCATATTTGTAGAAAGCTCTTCTTTGGCAAATATCTAAGTGGTTACATCTAAGCTCTGCTGTTAAAAGGAAGTATTTTTGAGTCAGTTTTGAATAAGACTAGTTAGGGTAGTAGGTAGCTGAAAAATTATAGTACAAGAGGTCAAAAATGGACAAATATACCACAGACAAGTACAAACATGAATACTTACTGTCTTTAACTATTGCAAAACACAAACATACAGATACACAGACACACACCAAGTAAAAGCGGGACTAGTTGAGAGAAACAAGGGGGATAGCAGAAATGGGAAAGGGATAAGTGAATAGTAATAGGGAATGAAATGATCACAATACATAAATATATGATATATGCAATTTACAAAATATAATCATACAACTAATTTACTTAAAATAGGGAAATATAGTTCTCAATTTAATATTGAGTATTAAATAAAAAATATTAAGGGGCAAACATTAACACATTCTTTACTAGCATACTGGCCTATGTATAGGTAGGAAGGTGGAAATTAACTAGGTAAATGGAATAGCAAAAGCTACCTTTCTGGAGCAGAGAAAATGTAATAGTTATACTTCTTTTTGTTGGACCAAACAATGTTTCTGTAACAAAAGATGGACTGGTCTATTGCATAAATATAAAGGAGAACAATGTGTCTGATTCTAGGTAGAAGAAGAATGAAAATCATCAGAGGATGTAGACAAAGAAAATAGATGTCAAAACTGAAATGGTCTTAAAGTCTGTTTTAAGGAATTTGATTATTACTTTGATTGAGATGGGGAACCAGAGGAGAATTTTGAGTAGAAGGATGACATTGGCTTGTGTAGAATTTTAAGGAATCAACTGGCTGATGTGCTGAGAATAGACACTGGAAGTAATTAAGTGCAGATGTGACTCTATAGTAAGTGTTGTAATATGTAATAATACAAGAGAATTGATACTGTCTTGATTTAGGAAAGTAGAGAAGTGGTTATATTGTTTGTCTATTTTGAGGCCAGAAAAATAATAACCTTAGCTCCTTGACAAGATGTGAATTACTAATAAAAATGTATATAATTCCAAAATGTCTGACTTTAATTACTAAATGAAAGCTGCTTTACCTAATTAAAATATACAGGTAAGGATTTTGAAGATAACTCATTGGGTCAAAGCAATTATTATCAAGTTTGACAGCCTGACGTGTTTCTAGAAAGTAAAATATCACAGTTCTCTTATCTGTGGATCTTAGTTTTCATTTTTGGATTTGGGAATGTAACTTTAAGCAATGTAGAAGTCAATAGTGAAGAAAGGGACCATGCAGGAAGTATAGGAACTCAGAAGATGGTGATAAGAATATAAATGCTTTGAAAGAGTTAAAGAAAATGGGGGGTTTAACTATTGAGCTTAAAGAAATGGTAATACAAGGAGATTCTAGAACATACCATTATGCCCTACCACTCAGACGCACATCTCAACTAACTGTTGAGTAGGGATTCAACTTCTCTACAAAAATCCCTCTACTACTGAGTCAAGCTGGACCCCAGAAGTTCCCAGCCAATGTGCCGAATGTAAAGGTGTGAAAATTGCTGAAGGAAGATCCTAGACTCAGATAGTATTCAAAAACAGAGAGCATTTATTTTTCAGAAACATCTAACATGCAGGGGTCAACATTCTCCAAATTGTTGATCCCAGACCAAGTCACACAGACCTTCATAGAAGTAACTGGTAGAACTCTCTAGAAGGATATTTCATTGATGGGTGCTAGGAGATCAAGGTGGTCAGTGTTCTGCATTTCTATGTCATGATTGTTTATTCATATAATATAATAAGGCTACCCAATACCTATGGCTCATTCTGAGATAAGACACTTCCTAATTTTTGTGAGTATCCCCAGGCTGTTTTGGGGGAGGGGAATTTATGACCTTGTTCTGGATTTTATAGTGTGTCCCTGGAGCTGGTGCCTTATGGCCTTAAAAAAAAATCAGGTCTGGTCTTTAAATAAAAAATGGGGGGTGTCTTAAATGGAAAAAAATGGGTTTTAAGTTGTCTTTTCAGACTCTTTAAAGAAACAAAACTGGCAGAATAAATATATTTATTAAAAACATTTTTTTTATATTTGGTTAAAAGATCTGATACAGGTACTCCAACAATAAATGTCCTATACTGGAAAGGCCAAAAATCTGATAGTTACTCATTCCAGAGAGTAGCATATATAAATGTCTCATCAATCCTAATGTGGTTGTGGAGCTCTTGAGGATTCACAGATAGCTCTGTTTGTCTTCAGTCTAGACTGAAATCCTGAAATACTAAAGAAATTGATTCTTATATTATTGGAAGAGTGCTATAGCAATAAGATATATGAACATATAAAATTACTGTCACACAGGCCATAGCAACAATTTCCTTTTTCCAAGTAATTTTATTTGAATTGCCAATAGAAAATATAGTACCATTTTGGGTAGGTTATCTCTTTCAAACAATCAAGTAAGTCTCTCACTGGCATGCACAGAGGCGTGTCTTTTAGTTGACCCCAGATCCAGTCACACTAACAATCAAGATTAGACACTGCAGGGAGGAATATGAAAGATGCACAACATGTGGAATAAAACATGTGCAGTGAATGCTAGTTCAAGAACAAGACATTGAACAAAAGCCATCTTCAGCCTATATATAAAACACAAGTATCAGAGCCCTGCAAATAATTCATTCAGATGATTTTCCATAATTTATCATTTTAAGATGTACATGGTCAATATTGTGCCAAAGTTTGAGGTATTTTCTTACTGATATCTGTGGGTTATTTTTTTTTAATTCCAGGGAAAGTATATTCATTGTTTCTGATTATAGTTTCGTACATCTGTACTGTCATCCAAATAGGCTGCATATTTGATTACTGTCTGATATTCTCTATTGTACTAAAATAGAGTATAGGAAACTGAAGATCCAATTTCTTACAAAATACAACCAAGTGCCCAAGTGCTCCTGATAGGATGAAAGAGAGATCAAATGTATTGATTTGATTATGACTAGATGCTAAAAGTTTTATTTTCTTCTTCCTCATTTTTGTTTTTGTTTTTGGGTTGTATTTTGTTTATATGTGTTTTTTGGGTTTGTCAATACATGTTTTTAATGAAGCCTTAACTGTCTTGGAGCTAACATATATTAACATATTGGTATATATATATATATATATATATATATATATATATATATATATATATATATATATATATATATATATATATATATATATATATACCAATACACTTTTATCTGGTATCTCCAGAGGCCAGAAAAATATTGAATGATGTTTAGCTGGAATTAGAGATGATTGTGAACTAACATGTAGAAACAGGAAAATAAGTCCAAATCTTCTGAGCAGCACCCACCTGCTCTCAACCATAGAGCCATTTCTCCAGCCAGTTACCTAGGTAAAAAATTAAAGAACTTAAAACACTCTTTATTTCATTAACATCAAAACTTCAACTTGGTTACACAAAGAACACCTAGGAAATTTGTATATAATATATTTCAGACTGTTTTATATGGAGAATATCATGAGATATGACAGCCATCAGACAATTATCATAGAAATTCATGGACCAAGACTTGGTAACCAAATGCAAATAGGCTATTTACTACCTTGACTACTGACTCCATAATTTCAATACTTAAGCTGACTGATTAAACAAGCATTACCATGCAGCTGTGAAACACTAAAGAAATTGTAGACAGGCTATTAAGCTATGATTTATGAAGTCAGCCATTCTTCATCCAAGTGATTAGAATTTAATAAGTTGGCCTACTTAGCTTTGAATTGTACACAGTCAGAAGAAAAAAAAAAGCTGTATGGGAAATAAGCTTATAAGAAGATTCATGTCATATAACCTAATAAGCTATTGATTCAATTATCAAACAATTCTTCAAAGTGCCCTTGGGGAGAATATTAAATTGGAGAAAATATAGACCTTGCCCTCAGGAGGAGTATTAGGTCTAATACAAAGGCAGATTTATACAAAAATACTTATATCAGAGGGCATCATGAAGACACAAATACAATATTGTGAAAGACAGCTACAGATAAAACTACTGGCAGTTAAGGAGATAAGAGAAGAGTTCCAAAAAAAAGGAAGACTAACATTTTATTTTGAACTTGTGGTGTGTCCTTTTTAGAATAGAGCAGGAGAGTATTTCCTACAAGTAAAATTACAGCATATTCATCCTTATTCAAATCTGTAAAGGATAAAATAAGTAAATAAGACTATATTTCAGAAATTTCAGAAAGCACAGATATATGTGTGGCACTGATATGGCAGGATGTGCTAAATAAGCTTTCTTTTTTTTTAAGGTTGGATAGTGTGCATTAAGATCTTACTAGTTACAATGAGCATAAAGTACATGTAAAACAGGATGTAACCTGGAATTAGTCAAAGTTTTCTTGGTGTGTAAGGATTGAGCATAATGGTTTTTTCTTTTCTTTTTTTTGGAATTTCACACAATCTGTGAGTTGTTTCTGGGGTGTTCAGAGCTTTCTGGGGTTTAGACTTAATTTTCCAAGTATTTTACAAATATCAGGTGCAGAGAATTATAGAGCAGAGGCACAGGAAACAAGGAGTGGAAATAACATACAACTGTAAACGTGAATGTCTACAGTAATATAGGACACATACAAGGTAAACTTTAGAGATCTAAATGGTATAAGAAGCAGATACTTCTGTGTTTTATATGGTTTGTCTTTTCTGTTCTATAACACTGCCTTATGCAGTATAGGTATCAAAAAGATAATAGTAAATGGATAATTAAATAAATTAATTAACAAATAAAAGCAAATTCAATGCAGAGTTTTGTATTTGAATGACTTATACAACAGATATCTTATTAATAAAATCCAGAGGGATGGAGAAATGGCTCTATGGTTGAGAGCAGCTGGGTGCTCATTCAGAAAATTTGGACTCTAATTCCACCTAGACATCATTAAACATTTTTTGCTGGCCTCTGTGGATACAAGATAAAAGTGTGGTATATATACATACATGCAAGCTGTTAGAATTTCTTCTAGGATCTGACCCACAGTGACCTGGCAATATCCAGGTATGCCTGGCTGAGTATAAAGGGGGCGATTTGCCCCCTGCACACTCTCTTGATCTCTTTCTTACAATCTTAATCTATACCTTTCTGTCCCTACTTGCCCCACTGCCCTTCGTGCCTCTCTCCACACTTGTTTCTGGCTAACCTCTTTTCTTTCTGTTTCTCTCCATCTTTTCTGTTTCTCCTCTCTCCTCCTTCTCCTTTGTTATCTGTCTGTATCCTTTCTCAACTCTCCTCCCGATGCCAGAAATAAACTCTATCCTCTCCATTCTATACTATTAATGTGGCTAGTTCCTCAGGACTAAGAGATATAGCTCAACATGTGCCCACAGAGGCCTAACCCTCCCCACATCATACCTTGCTTCTATCAAATATTCCCGACTCTTTCTTTGTGCAAGACACAATAGAAGCACAATATTAATAAGCATAAGATAAAATAAAATAAAATACAAATGGAAAATAAATAAAGGTATAGGTTAGAAAAATTAAACAATGCAATCATCAACAACAAAACTATACAAGCAGCCTTCTCCAATGGCATTTAAGACTAAGCTTGGTGCCTTAAACACTCAAAGAAGGGCTCAAAAACATTTCATATTCAAGCCTTAGGGACAAATAATTTTGGAGAAAATTAGTATCTACCATTTCCTGTACAAATAAGTGCCAAAGGCACTACCATTTTGGACAATGAGCCAATGCAGAGGTCATTAATTCAAGTATAAGTGTGAAACTACGTTGAAGAATGAGTTGCAAATAAAATTTAAATTAAACAATAATAAAAAATTAATCTATTAACCAAAAGGCAAAAGGACCCTATGCTTTTCTGCCCAATATACCCCCATTAGAGGGCATTGCTAAATAAAAGAACTTCATTATAGCCACATAACAGAAATATGTTTCTCAGTATTTTTGTGCCCAGATGCTTTTATGGATGTGTCATTACCAGGAGTAAAATATAGTACCAACAGTACCTAGGGAATCGTTCCTGTCACTCCTAAGTAAAATTCCTTGAGCTATTAAATGGAATAGACACTGCATACAAGTCCCATTCATTCTATAGTACTAAGTCCTTTGGAATGAAAACAGTCTTACCATCCAGTATTCAAGGATAACACTTCCCATTAGTATTTTAGAAAATTGATTTTTCTTTGTATTGAACCAATAAGACATTCAGCTATTAAGAAAACAGAAATATCCAAGGAAAAGAACATTAATAAACCAGTGCTGACTTGGAAAACTTTGTGATAAATTTCTTTGTAGATTTTAAACAGGTCAAAATGATTTTAGAAATTTACTTGAGATAGCCAGGAAAATAGAGATAATAAATACTATTTTTTTCCTTCTTTCTGAGCAGAAAAATAATGTAAATAGAATTATTGTAAACTTCTCATAAAAAAATCTCAAGGCTAAGGCTACTGTTCAATGATATAGTGTTTGCATATATGAACAAACATTTTGGTTTCTATCTTTATGGCAAAAAATGAAGTCATACCTTGGAGTATGAATTCATTGTTCTGCAGGCTTTGATAATACAGTTTATAAATTCATCCATTTAATTTCTTCTGCCATTATTTACTTTTAAAACATCATCTCTTAATGAATATCTAATGTATGGGGCTGACTATATTATAAGATAATAGAGAAAATCATTTTCTCTCATAAAAATAATATTTTATAAAAGCATAAAAAGAAAATAAATAAATAAGTATCTTCCTGGTTTGTAATAAGTGCAATAGAAAAATAAGTCCAGATGTTGATATAATAAATGTAGTTTCTAAAATTCTGGAAAACATATAACTCAAAATTAGCTACATTTTATATATTATTGTTTCATTAGCCAATTTTGTCTGTGACCCTCACAGAAGAATCATTCACAATATTCTATTATATTTTGACATTTTAATGTTCAATCAATGTAAATCTTTTTCTATAAGTTAGTCATATAGTGTATTTTGAACCATAACATATATTTTAGCATATTTTCTTATATATTTCAAGTGAGAATATTAGCTATTCTAGAATTAGCATCAAATTCACCTTAAATTTATTCAATGTTTTAAAATGAATTATGTTGTGCATTTCACTCTGAATTCATTAATGAATACTATATTCTCATAATCCATTGTCAATAGTATTGCTTGATATTAAAACTAAATGTAAGAAAATAAGAGTACCTTATATGCAGGTCTGTTTCTTTTCTGTTGATGAGATAAACCCTTTAACCATAAAAATATCTTTACAAAGAAAGTCTTTCTTTGGCTTATGATTCCAGGTCAGAGTTCATCATTGATAGAGTGCAGTGCAGTTACCCACCCAATGCAGGAAACTAGGAGCAAAAATAAATAAATAAATAAATAAATAAATAAATAAATAAATAAAAAAAAATAAAAAAGAAACATGGAATAACAGTTTTATTCTGGTTCATGCACAGGTTCTTTTTGATTGGATAATTAATGTATTTACTTTTCAAATATTATTCCCTTTTTTAATTCCTCCCTCTCCCATCTCTCCTCCCCCCCTGGCCTCCTTATGGCTTCCCGGAGTGTTCTGAGCACCCACATTCACAAAACAAACATTACTAAAGCTCAAAACACACATTGACCTCCACACAACAATAGTGGGAAACTTCAACACCACACTCTCACCAATGACCAGGTCACCGAAACTGAAACTAAGTAGTGACATGATGAAACTAATAGAGATGATGAAACAACTGGATTTAACAGATATCTACAGACCATTTCATCATAAAACACATAATATACCATCTTTTCAGCACCCCATGGAACCTTCTAAAAAAGTTACCATATAATTGATCACAAAACAACCTTCAACTGATACAAGAAGATATAAATTATCTCATGCACCCTATCAGACCATTATGACCTAAGACTTGTCTTAAATAATAGCAAAATAAACAAAAATCCCACATACATGTGGAAATTGAACAACTTTCTACACAATGATAACTTGGTCAGGGAAGAAATATAGAAATAAATACTTCATGAAAATTAATGAAAATGTTGACACATCCTACCCAAATTTATAGGACAGAATGAAATCAGTGCTAAGAGAAAAATTCATAGCACTAAGTACTCTGGTAAAGAAACTGGAATGATATTACACTAGCAACTTAACAGCACAGAGAGCTCTAGAACAGCAACAACAACAAAAAAAAAGCAATCTCACCCAAGAGGAGTAGAAGCCAAGAAGTAGTCAAATTCCGGGCTGAAATTGACGAAATGGAAAGAATCAACAAGAACAAAAGCTGGTTCTTTGAGATAAACAACAAGATAGATAAATCCCTAGACAAAGTAAATAATGTGCTCAAAGGCAGTATCCAAATTCACAAAATCAGAAATGAAAAGGGAGTCATAATAAAAGAAACAGAGGAAATTTAAAAAAATCATCAGATCCTACTTCAAAAGCATATACTCAACAAAACTGGAAACTCTACATGAAATGGATAGTTTTCTAGGCAGATAAGGGGTATCCAATCTAAAAAAAGGATCAGATAAATCATCTAAACAGTCCAACAACCCCTAAAGAAATAGAACCAGTCATCCAAAGGCTCCCAACCAAAAAAAAGCCCAGGATCATTTAGAATTAGTGCGGAATTCTATCAGACCTTAAAAGAAGACCTAATACCAATACTCTCCAAACTATTCCACAACATAAAAACAGAAGCAACATTGTATAATTCATTCTATGAATCTACAGTTACTCTGATACCTAAACCACACAAGGACCCAACCAAAATATGAGAACTTCAGACAAATATTACTTATAAACATTGATGCAAAAATAATAAAATTCTTAGTAACCCAGAATCCAAGACCACAGCAAAACCATCATTAACCACAATCAAGTAAGTTTCATCCCATGGATGCAAGGTTTGTTCAATATATGAAAATTCATTAACATAATTCACTATATAAACAAACCCAAAGAAATCATCTCCTTAGATGCAGGAAAAGCATTTGACAAAATATAACACCCCTTCATGTTAAAAGTATTGGAGAGATCAGTAATTCAAGGTTCATACCTGAACATAATCAAAGCAATTTACTACAAATAGACAGTCAATATCCAATTAAATGAAGAGATACAGAAGCAATCCCATGAAAATAAGGGACAAGACAAGGATGCCCACTCTCTTCATATGTATGCAATATAGTACTCAAAGTGCAAACTAGAATAATAAGACAGCAAAACATTATCAAGTGGATACAAATTTGCAAAGAAAAAAGTAAGGTATTAACTATTTGAAGATAAGATGATAGTATACAAAAGTGACCCCAAAAATTTTTCCAGAGAATTTCTCTGATAAACAACTTTAACAAAGTGGTCAGATATAAAATTAAATCAAAGAAATCAGTAGTCTGCCTTTATACAAATGATAAATAGGCCTAGAGAGAAATTAGTGAAACAACTCCCTTCACAATAGCTGCAAATAATATAAAATATCTTGGGGGTAACTCTAACCAAACAACTGAAACATCTGTATGACAATAACTTCAAGTCTCTGAAGAAAGAAATTGAAGTTCTCAGAAAATTGAAAGAACTCCCATGCTCATGGATTGGCAGGATTAATATTATAAAATGACCATCTTAATAAAGGTAATCTACTGATTCAGTGCAATCCCCATCAAAATCCAACAAAATTCTTCCACGACTTGGCAAAAGCAGTTGTCAAGTTTATCTAGAAAAGAAATAAAAACAGAAGTAGAAAAGCTAATTATCAACAATAAAAGAAGAGCTGGGGGAATTGCCATCCATGACCGCAAACTCTACTACAAAGCAATAATGATAAAAACTGTTTGGATTGGTTCAGAGACAGATAGGTTGATCAATGGAATATTATTGAAGACTGAGGAATAAAAACCACACAGTTATACACATTTATTTTTGACAAAGAAAGCAAAATATACAATGAAAAAAAAAATAAAGCACTTTCAATGTGTTTCAAATACATAAAACTGGCTGTAGGTATTTTAAAAAAATTAAAATAAACCCATATTTGTCACTTTGTACAAAGCTCAAGTTTAAGTAGAATAAGACCTCAACATGAAACCATATAAACTCAACCAAATAAAAAAGAAAGTGAGAAAGAACCTTGAACTAATAGACACAGTGGTAAATTTCCTAAATAGAAATATAATAGCTCAAGATCTAAGATAAAGATTAGATGCATGGGAACTTATAAACTAGAAAGCTTCTATAAGGCAAAAGACATTTTTAATAAGACAAGTCAGTAACCTATAGACTGGGAATTTTTTTCACTAATGCCACATCCAATAGTGGGCTAATAAAAACCACTAAAGTACTAAAAAAAAGGGGGGGGGTATAGAACTAAACTTAGAATTCACAACAAAAAAAAATAATCTCAAATGGCTGAAAAGCACGTAAGGAAATGCTCAAAGACCTTGGTGATCAGAGAATTTCTAACCAAAAATACCCTGAGATTCCACCTTACAGCAATCAGAAAGACTAAGATCAAAACCTCAGACAACAACACTTGTTGTCAAGGATGTGGAGAAAGTGGAACACTCCTCCACTGCAGGGATTTCAAACTGGTACAACCACTCTGGAAATCAATTTGGAGGCTTCTAGGAAATTTGGAAATAGACCTACCTAAAGATCCAGCAATACCACTTTGAGAATATACCCAAAACATGCCCTACCATGCCACAGGGACATATGTTCCACTATGTTCATTATACCCTTATTTGTGATAGCCAGAAGCTGGAAACAACCCGGATGTCCCACATCAGATTCAGAAAAAGTGGTTCATTTACACAGTGGAATACTACTCAGCCATTAAGAATGAGAACACCCTGAGTTTTTTAGGCAGTTGGATTAAAATAGAAATTAACAACCTGAGTGATATAACTCAGACCCAAAAAAGACATACATAGTATGCATTCACTACTATGTGGATATTAGCCAAGGGGGGGGGGAGAGAACAGAATGCCCAAGATACCATCTACAGAACTCAAAAAGGGCAACAAGCTGAAGGCCCAAGTGAGGATGCCTCAGTCCCAATTGGGACAGAAAAGAAAGCAACCACAAGTGAGGAAGGAGGGAGGATTCAAGGAAGAAAAAGGGATAGAAAGAGAGGCACATGATCTGGTGTTGTGTGGGGGAAAGAACTGAAGCCCTGAGGGCCAGCAGAAAGAATGGAAACTAGCAACCTTGGAAGATAGAATTTTGGGAGGACACCTGAGAGAATGTACCAGAGATCTGGAAGGTAAGAGACCTCCAAGACTCAAATGGGGGCATAGACGTGATACCCTGCAGTCAGGAGAAAAGTTGTAGAGCCCACTTACAGCAGAAAGACAAGGCATAAAGTGAGGTATGGGGTTGCTATTCCATAGTCAAAACTCTGACCCATAATTGTTCCTGTCTGTAAAAACTGCATGGATGAAAAATGGAGAAAAACCTGAGGAAAACAATGTTCATGGAGAGTCCCAAAAGGGGATCCAGCTCAAGTGGAGGCCCCAGGGCCTGACACCATTACTGAGGCTATGATGTGCTCACCAAAATGGACATATTATGACTGCCCTCTGAAAGACCCAATAAGCAACTGAAAAAGTCAAATGCAGATAATTATACCCAACCAATAAACAGAAGCCGCTGACCACTATGCTTGAATTAGGAAAAAAGCAGGAGGAAGCTGAGGAGAACAACCCTGTATGAGAACCAACAGTCTCAATTAACCTGAAGCCCTTAGATTTCTCAGACACTGAATCACGAACCAGGCAGCATACACCATCTGAAATGAAGCACCCAACACATATATAGCAGAGGACTCTTGGGTCTTGGTTCAGGTAGGGAATATTCACCTAACCCTCAGGAGACTGGAGGACCCAAGGATATTAGAGGTCCTGTAGGGTGGGTTGGCTAGGGATGTCATGGTGGAGACAGGTGGGGATGTGTCTGGCAGTTCTGGGTGGAGGTATGGGATGTAGAACCATAGGAGGATAATAAAAGCTTGAGTGTTAAAATAAAATAATTATTAGCATGTTATTAAAAAAAGACTTAAATTTGAGGTCACAAATGGTAAAACAGCAATCAATAGACACATATACAAGTAACATTCCATTACTTGAATGAATGAGTAGGTTATATTTATGAATAAATTTATGGATATAATAATAATAAATGAAAACATGTCATAATCTGTAAAATAAAAGAGATTCAGAGAGAGGAAATAAAAGGAAAAAGGATAATCATATTGTAATTGCATTTAAAAAGTGTACACATAGGAGAAAACTTCAAGATATTACAACTAAGGATTCTTTTACAAACATACAAAGTATAGGAATCAAAGAAAAATGAAGTCATATAAAAATAAAAACCTAATTTCGAGCAATGGACACTATCATGAGGGTGAAGAAAGACACATAAATATGAGAAATAATTGGTAAAGAATACATTTAACAAGAAATTCATAACCAGAATGTATCAGTTCTTTTAAAAAGAGATAAAGAAATTGAATTATATTTGGACAAAAAATTATATAACCAAAGCTGGATGAATATGAACCCAATAATTTGTTAATATATGTTGTCCATTTTTAAACCTCTTTTCAATAAAGGTAGAATCCTTTCTGACAAAAACAGAAACTACAAAGTACTATAAAATAAAGTATTTTAAAAGTGTATGTCAAAGAAGTTGGGAGTCGGCCTTCCTATTTCCATCTGTACCCAGAGTTGAAGCTGTCCCACAGCCCTCCAGACACAAAACCTTTCCTGCAGAGTGCTGGTCTCCCAGGAGCACTCTCAGTCTTAAGCCCACAGGTGAGACCCTACTTTCACTCCACTGACTGTCCAAAGAGGGACCTGCACGGAGCACACAGGGCACAAGAACCTTAATGGTACCTGCGATTGGAATCTTCCAGTCTCCATCTGTGCCCAGAGCTTAAACTGTCCCACTGCTGTCTGAACCCAAAACCTGTATACAAAGAGCTAATTTCCCAGGAGCACTCTCACTCTTAAGATCTCAAGTTAACAGGCTCACAGGAGGAAATATCAGAGATCGCAAGTAAAATAACATCAGAGCTAACCAGATAGAAAGAGGAAAGCACAAGAACCAAAGGAACAGAAATGAAGAGAAGGTGGCATCATCAGAACCCAGTTATTTTACCACAGCAAGTACTAGATATCACATCACAACAGAAAAGCAAGATACAGATTTAAGATCACATCTCATGATGATGAAAGAGGACACTGAGAAGGACGTAAAATGTCCCATGAAGAAATACAAGAAACACAGGTAACAAGGAGAAGCCCTTAAAGATGAAACAAAAATCCCTTAAAGAGGTACAGGAAAACACAGATAATCAGGTGAAAGAATTAAACAAAAAAGAGACAACACTGGAGATAGAAAACCTAGGAAAGAGATGAGTAGTCATACACTCAAGCATATAAAACAGAACACGAGAGACTAAAGAGAGAATTTCAGGGGCAGAAGATACCATAGAAAACATTGACACAATAGTCAAAATGCAAAAAGCAAAGAGCTTCTAACTCAAAACATCCAGAAAATTCAGGACACAATGAGAAGACCAAGCCTAAGGATAATAAGAACAGAAGATAATGAAGAATCCCAACTCAACCAGTAATACCTTCAACAAAATTATATAATAAAACTTCCCTAACACAAAGAAAGAGATGCCCATGAATATAGCAGAAGCCCACAGAACTGAAAATAGCTTGGATTAAAGAAGAAATCCTTCCTATCATATAATAGTCAAAGCAACAAATGCACAAAACAAAGAAAGAATATTAAAAGCAATAATAGAAAAAGATCAAGTACCATATAAAGGCAGACCTATCAGAATTACACCACACTTCTCAACAGAGATTATGAATGCTAGAAGAGCCTGGACAGATGTCATGCACACCCAAAGTGAACAGAAATGCCAGCCCAGGCTACTATATCTCAATTACCATAAATAGAGAAACCAATATATTCCATGACAAAACCAAATGTACAAGTATTTTTCACAAATCCTGCCCTATAAAGGATATAAATGTAAAACTCCAAAACAGGTAGGGAAACTACAAACCAGGAAAATCTAAAAAGTAATCTTATTGCAGCAAATGCATCAGATAGACACACAAACATATTTCTACCTCTAACAACAAAAATAACAGGAAACAATAACCACTGTTCCTTAATATCTCTTAATAACCATCGATTTAGTTCCCCAATAAAAATAGACCAACAAAGTGGATATGTAAACAGTACCTAGCATTTTTCTCCCTACAGGAAACACATCTCAGTGACAAGGACAGGCACTACCTCAGAATAAAAGATTGCAAAAAAAGTTACCAAGCATATTGTCCCAAAAATCAAGTTGAAGTAACCATTCTAATAACAAATAAAATCGACTTTCAACCAAAAGTTATAACAAAAGATAAGGAAGGACTCTTCCTTCTCATCAAAGGAAAACTCTACCAAAATAAACTCTTAATCCTGAGCATCAATGTTTCAATTTCAAGGGTACCCACATTCATAAAGAATGTTTACTAAAGCTCAAAGCATACATTGCACCACACACAATAACAGTGGGAGACTTCAAAACCACATTGTCATCAATGGACTGATAATGGAAACAAAAACTAAACAGAGACAAAGTGAAACTAGCAGAAGTTATGAACCAAATTGATTTAGCAGATGTCTAAAGGACATTTCATCCTAAAACAAAAGGATATGTGTGTTTATGTTAAGATGATATATGATTGGACAGTAGAGCAGTAGGTGGGTTAAAAAGTTAGGAAAAGCAGAAGAGAAGGAGGGGAGGAAAGAATTGATGGCAGAGGAAATGAAAGCATATGTGTATGTTTTCTTTGTGCATCTCTAGCTTAATAAGGTTATTATTATTTATAAGGTTTTCTATGGATCTAATTTATCTTTTCTGGATTGGTATGTTATATATTTGTCTACTAGTTGTAAACTTATGGTATAGAGGGTTTTTGGATTCAGAATTTAACATATAAACCTGTTTGATTAATTAATGATTGTGAAGTCATGTTTCTACCAGGCATGAAGGAAAGTAAATAAAAACAACACACTGAGCGAGTTGTATACACCTGATACAGAAACAGCAAGAGCAAAAGAGTGAACCATGCTTGAGTTCATAGAGGCTACATAGAGTTCAGAGTAAGAAAGGGTAACTTACAAATTAGTTTAGAATATCAAAATAAGTAGAATAGCAAAAACTATTCTCAACAATAAATAAAAAAAAATAACCAACCACACAAAGAAACAAATACTTCTGAGAGAATCATCATCTCTGAACTCAAGCTGTATTAGACATCAACTGTGATAAAATTGCATGAGACTGGTACAGAGACAGGCATGTAGTTCATCTGAATAGAATTGAAGACCCAGAAATGAACCCACACATCTATGATCGCTTGGTCTTTGACAAAGGAGATGGAAACATTCAATGGAAAAAGGACAGCCTCTTCAACAAATGGTGCTGATTTAACAGGCACTCAGCATGCAGAAGAATGAAAATAGACCCTTTCTTATCTCCTTGTACAGTGCTCAAGTCCAAGTAGATTAAAGACCTTCACATAAAACCAGCTACAGTGAAACTAATAGAACAGAAAGTAAGGAAGGGCTTCGAACCCATGGACATAGGGGAAAACTTCCTGAACAGAACACAAATGGCTTATGTGTAATAAAGCAAATGGAGCAAGCCAGTACAAAACATTCCTCCTTGTTTTATGCTTCACTTCCTGCATCCTGCTTTCTATCATTTGTTTCTGTCCTGAGATACTCAGTGGAGGATGATAACCTGTAAAATTAAAAAATATACTTATTAGTTGGATTTTATAACTGATATTTTTTTCTTTATTATGACTAGTTTCTAAAAACGAGACAGAGACTATAGGATTTCTTTTTGTTTTTTCTTTTTCCCTCTGCAACTTTATTTTTTAAAAAAACAGATATGTATGTACATATTATTAAAAGCATTTAGGCATAAAACTATATGAACATATTTTTGTCAGTACTTGATTTTTTAAAAGGTTTGATAATATGCATTGAAATTTTACTATTCACAATTATCATAAAGTATATGTAAAACACAACTTAACATGGAAATAGTCAAAGTTTTCTTCGTGTGTAAAGATTAAACAATGATTTTTAACTACCAAAATTTTCACAAGGCTATCTTCTTAGCTCTTGGGTTATTAATGATTTAAGGTCTAGGTGTATTCTCCTCTGAGAGGGTGTTATAAATTTACTGGGTTTTTTTATAAGAAAGACTTAGGCTTCCACTTTTTGGCCTTTCTTTATTTTGAGCTTCATATGATCTGTGAGTTGATTTGTGGATATTCATAACTATCTGGTTCTAGTATACAATTGTCAGTGACTGCATATTATGACTGTTCTTTTGTGACTGGATTACCTCACTCAGGATGATATTCTCTAGATCCATCCACATTCCTAGGAATTTCATAAAGTAATTGTTTCTAATAGCTGAGTAGTACTCCATTGTGTAAATGTACCACAATTTCTGTATCCATTCATCCACTGAAGGACATCTGGATTCTTTCCAGCTTCTGGCTATTATAAATAGGGCTGCTATAAACATGGTGGAGCATGTGTACTTATTGTATGTTGGAGTATCTTTGGGGTATATGCCCAAAAGTGGAATAATTGGGTCATCAGGTAGTAGTACTATGTGCAGTTTTCTGAGGAACTGCCAGAATGATTTCCAGAGTGATTGTACCAGCTTACAACCCCACAAACCGTGAAGGAGTGTTCCTCTTTCTCTGCATCCAAGTCATCATATGTTGTAATCTGAGAATTTTATCTTAGCCCTCTAAACTAATCTAGCTACCTCCCAGAAAAAAAAAATCCCAAGATACTTGCATTTTTGTATTGATAATTAGTATTCCTATGGTATCTCTCCCTCTCTTCCACTTTCTCTCCCTCCCTTCTTTGCCTGGGAACAGAAGTCCACCTCTATTTACTCTTCTGCTAGGCCATTGGTTGATCAGATTTTATTGACCAGGGAACAAATGGGGAGCAAAGTTTGCACGACATTGAGACAGGATATACTGAGAATAAGGATTACAATGCTATGACAAGATTGAAAGCAGACATAGGGAAGAGAAGTCAGCATATGCATATTGAAAAGCTATGCTTCACACTGTACACTATAAAATTATAACTACAGAACTTTCTTCCCTAAAGGGCTTTTGGTAGTAGTGCTTATCAGGAAGCAATGTAACTGAATCTAATCTCTATATTTTTTATTTTATCTAAATTCAGGTCTTCAGGATACTTTCTCAAGTCTTTCCATTCTAAAAGTGTTTGTTCTTCAGAGCACTACTAACCATGCTACTCACTTCTTCATTTTAAATAGTAAGACACTATTTCTACTCCCTGGATGCAGCACAGTGCATTCAATTTCATATTACTAGAAAGCCCTGACACCCATAGTAACACGTTTTGTTCCCTCTTATTCATACTTTTTCATAGCAAACTGTAACACTTGATAAACACTTCCTCTTCCCAAAATGGCCAATAGAACACACCTTCAAATAATTAGAATGGTTGTTATCAGTTTAATTCCCTATTCATTCATCTCAGAAAATCCTTAATCCTACCAGGTAATTATAATTTATTTCTTATTCCATTTTTTTCTTAGTCTGTGATAGTCACATTTAATCTTTATCTTCTCTCCTCTTAAACAACAAGCACCTCTTTCTTATTTTCAGTTGATGATTTTACTTGATTTCATCAAAGTTTCATCAGAATTCCACAGAAAACTACCTTACTGCCCATGTCTATGAACATATACGTTTACTCATTTAAATAGAAACACTTTCCCTTCACTTAGAATTCTTCGAAAATTGTGTTCTTGAACAAGCATGCATTTAATATGTCCATCATGTGTCCATGATTAATATTATAAATAAACATAATTTGGCAGGTGGAGTCACGTATTATTTCTTATTGCAGAAATTTGAATGCAGTAATCTTTAATTTTTTAAATTAAGTGTTTTGTAAGAAAATATATCTCCTTAAAACAAACTGAAATGTGACATGTAAAGCTGATAATAATTATAGATAAAATGCTCTCTGCTTTCTTGAATTTAAAGCCACTTCTATGTAAATTAAGAACGTTTTAAAGTCATCAAGCAGAACTTTTTGAATTATGTAAGACTTCACATTTCCAAGCAAGTTAGTATATGTATTCTTAAAAGAAATGCAAAAAAAAAAAAAGCAAAATGAAGTCATAAAAGTAGATGTAATAAAAAACCACTGATAGCCTTCCTTGTCTCTATTCTTTGTCAGTTTGTTTGGGATATTGGCATTATGGCTAATTTATATTACTTGCTTTCCCATATAAAATATGTATTGAATTCTACTTTATTATGTGACCTTATTTGCAATTTCTCAAATAAGAGTTCTTACTCAGTTAGAGGTGGCACTTATTTCAGTACTAGTGAAATCCATTTTAAGAGATGGTCATGTAAAGGGAAAAGGAATGTATTGGAGAGCAACACGTGTTGATCAAGGCAGATATAGATATTTACCAGCTAAAATCTGAAGAATACCCAAAATTACTGACAAAACTCAATCATCCAGGACAAAGCAGCACAAAGTGCTAAAGTAGTAAGTAGCAGAGATTTGTTGGCATGATCACTTTTAATGTATGGCCTCAAGAACTATGGTATAGCAAACTCTGTTTCAAACTTTCCAGGTTCTGGTAATATCTATTACAAAAGCCTTAGGAACAGAAGTGGCCTAGTATCACAGGTATAAAATGCACACATAAATCACATTTTTTCATGCATACTGTTACTGTATTATTCTAATATGTATATATAAACTTGATAAATTCTGAGAAGCAAATTTTAAGATTTTATGACATGTTGTATGTGTACCTTAAACACACAAATACATTTAAAAAGTATTATTCTTAACTTTTACTTGTAATTATATGTTGTTGTGTGAATGTATTCCATCAGTGTGAGGGTGCCCGCTGAAGCTAAAAGTGATTCTTAGATTCCTTGGACTGGGAGTTATAGGCACTTGCTTAAGGACACAATACACTCTACATAATGGAGCCATCTCTTCAGACAGACCCTAATTAAAGCATAAATAATGGTTCTTCTAAAAAGAAAAAAAATGGAAATTTTCTTAGGCACATGAAGATTAAAAAAAAAACTGAAAATGGGTGGTTGCCTATTGCAAAAAAAAAAAAAAAAAAAAAAGATACGGTCTATTGAAAGTGATTAAAGGTCCTTCACTTGCTTAGTTAGAGTCACACTAAGATACTGCATATTGTTTGTGACTATTGTGAAGGGTATCTTTTCCTTAATTTCTTTCTCAACATGTTTGCCCTTTGAGTAGAGGAAGGCTACTGATTTGTTTGAGTTAATTTTATATCCAGCCATTTTACTGAACTTGTATATCAGTTGTAGGAGTTCTCTGGTGGAATTTTTGGGGTCACTTATGTCATCTGCAAACAGTGATGTTTTTACTTCTTCCTTTCCAATTTATATCCCTTTGATTTCCTATTATTGAAAGATGGCTCTGGCCAGGACTTCAAGTACTAAGATGAATAGGTAGGGAGAGAGTGGGCAGCCTTGTCTATTCCCTGATTTTAGTGGGATTGTTTCAAGTTTTTCAAATTTAAGTTTGATGTTGGCTATTGGTTTGCTGTATATTGATTTTATTATGTTTAGGTATGAACCTTGGATTCCTGTTCTTTCCAAGACTTTTAACATGAAGGGGTGTTGGGTTTGTCAAATGCTTTCTCACCATCTAGTGAGATGACCATGTGTTTTTTTTTTTTTTTTTTTTTTTTTTTTTTTTTTTTTTTTTTTGACTTTGTTTATATGGTGGATTACTTGAAGATTTCCATATATTAAACCATCCCTGCATCCCAGGGATGAAGCCTACTTGATCAAGATGAATGATCGTTTTGATGTGTTCTTGGATTCGGTTTTCAAGAATTTTGTTGAGTATTTTTGCATCAATAATCATAAGGGAGATTGATCTGAAGTTCTCTTTCCTTGTAAGGCCTTTGTGTGGTTTAGGAACAAGGGATATTATGGCCTCGAAAAATGAGTTAGGTAGTGTTCCATCTGATTCTATTTTGTGGAATAGTTTGGAGAGTATTGGTATTATGTCATCAATAAATGTCTGATAAAATTCTGCACTGAACCCTTCTGGACCTGGGCTTTTTTGGGTGGGAGGATATTAATGACTGCTTCTATTTCTTTAAGTGTTATGGGATTATTTAGATGGTTTACCTGGTCCTGGTTTAACTTTAGTATCTTGTATCTGTCTAGGAATTCATCCATTTCCTCCAGATTTTCCAGCTTTGTTGAGTATAGGCTTTTGTAGTAGGATCTAATGATTTCTTGAATTTCCTCAGTTACAGTTGTTATGTCTTCATTTCCTTTCTTATTTTGTTAATTTAGATACTCTCTGTTTGCCCTCTAGTTAGTCTTGTTAAGGGTTTATAAATCTTGTTAATTTTCTCAAAGAACCAACTCTTGGTTTGTTGTCTCTTTGAATAGTTCGTTTTGTTTCTATTTCTTCAATTTCTGCTCTGAGTTTAATAATTTCTTGCTGCCTACTACTCTTAGGTGTATCTACTTTCTTTTGTTCTAGTGCTTTCAACTGTGCTGTCAAGTTTCTGGTGTATGCTTTCTCCAGTTTCTTTTTGGAAGCACTCAGAGATATGAGTTCTCCTCTAAGTGCTGCTTTCATTGCATACCATAGGTTTGGGTATGTTATGTTTTTGTTTTCATTAAATTCTAGAAAATCACTAATTTCTTTCTTTATTTCTTCTTTGACCATGCTACCATTTAATAGAGCATGGTTTAGTTTTTATGTGTATATTGGCCTTTTGTTGTCTTTGTTGTTATTAAAGACCAGCCTTAGACCATGGTGATCTGATAGGATGCATGGGAGTATTTCTCTCTTCATGTATCTACTGAGGCTTGTTTTGTGACCAATTGTATGGTCAGTTTTGGACAAGGTGCTGTGAGGTGCTGAGAAGAAGTTGTATTCTTTTGTTTTAGAATGATATGTTCTGTAGATATTTATTAATACCAATTGCTTCATAACCTCTGTTAGTTTAACTGTGTCCTTGTTTAGTTTGAAATTCCATGATCTGTCCATTCATGCAAGTGTGGTGTTGATGTCTCCCATTATTTTGTAGGTTCAATGTATTTTTTGTGCATTAGTATTGTCTCCTTTATTAATATGGGTGTTCTTGTCTTTGGAGCATATATGTTAAGGATTGAGAGTTCATCCTGACAAAATTTCCCTGAAATAAGTAATATGTGTCCTTCCTTATCTTTTTTGATAACTTCTGTTTTAAAATCTACATTATTTGCTATTAGAATGGCCACTCCAGCTTGCTTCTTGGGGCCTTTAGCTTGGAACTTTTTTTCCCAACCTTTTACTATGAGATAGTGTCTGTCTTTGACTCTGAAATGAGTTTCCTGTATGCAGTAAAAGGCTGGATTCTGTTTATATATCCATCTGAAACCTGTATCTTTTTATTACAGAATTGAGTCCATATATGTTAACAGATATTAAGTAATAGTGGTTGCTGTTCCCTGCTATTTTTGCTTTTAGAGGTAGAATTGTGCCTGTGTCTTTTTCTTTTGGTTTTCTTGCTTAGGTATTATCTTGTTTTTACTAGGATGCAGTAGTGAAGCACCTCTATGACAAGAACTTCAAATCTATAAACAACAAAATCCAAGAAGATCTCAGGAAATGGAAAGATCTCCCATGCTCATGGAGTGGAAAAATCAACAATGTAAAAATGTCCATCTTACCAAAAGCAATCTACACATTCAATGCAATCCGTATCATAATTCCAACCCAATTATTCATAGAGTTGGAAACAGCCGTATGCAATTTCATCTGGAATAGCAAAAGACATAGAATAGCAAAACCCATCCTCGACAACAATAAAACATCTGAAGAAATCACTATCCCTGACCTCAAGCTATATTATAAGGCAATTGTGCTAAAAATCGGCATGGTACTGGTACACAGACACATGGATCAATGGAATAGAATAGAAGAATTGAACCCTCACAGATATGGTCACTCTATTTTTGACAAAGGAGATGTAAACACTCAATGGAAAAAGAACAGCCTCTTCAACAAATTGTGTTGGTCTAACTGGCACTCAGCATGCAGAAGAATCAAAATAGAACCTTTCTTATCTCCTTGTACAAAGTTCAGGTGCAAGTGCATCAAAGATCTCCACATTAAACCAGGTACACTGAAACTATTAGGACAGAAATTAGGGAAATCCTTTTAACACAGAGGCACAGGAGAAAATATCCCAAACAGAACACTAATGGCTCTTGCTCAAAGGTCAAATATCGACATATGTGACTTTGTAAGATTGCAAAGTTTCTGTAAGGGTAAGGACACTGTCAAGGAAAAATGGTAGCCAGCAGACTGAGAAAAGATCTTTACCAACCCCACATCAGATAGAGGCCTAATATCCAAGGTATACAAAGAACTCAAGAAGTTATACACCAGAGAATCAAACAACTCTATTAAAAATGGGGTACAGAGTTAAAAAAATTCTCATTTGAGGAATATGGAATGGATGAAAAGCATCTAAGGAGGTGCTAAACATCATTTAGCCATCAGGGACATACAAATTTAAACAACCCTGAGATTTCACCTCACACCAACCAGAATGGCTAAGATAAAAAATTTAAATTACAGCAGATTCTGGCAAGGATATGGTAAAAGAGGAACACTTCTCTACTCTTGGTGGGGTTGTAATCTTTTACAACCATTCTGGAAAACTCTATGGTGATTCCTCAGAAAAATGGACATAGTACTACCTGAAGACCCAGCTTCAACATTCAACAAAGACACATGCACCACAATGTTCATAGCAGCCCTATTTATAATAGCCAGAAGCTGGAAAGAACCCAAATGTCCTTCAGTAGATGAATGGATACAAAATTGTGGTATATTTACACAATGAAAACCTACTCAGCTATCAGAAACAATGACTTTATGAAATTCTTAAGAAAATGGATGCATCAAAGAATATCATTGTGAGTGAGAAAACCTAGTCCCAAAAGTACAGACATAATTTGCAGTCACTGATAAATGGATACTAAGCCCAGAAAGCTCTGATCACCCCAGAAACAACTCACAGACTATATGAAGTTCAAGAAAAAACAAACCCCACCAAAAAAAACCAAAAAGAAAATGAAAAACCATTATGCTTAATCTTTATACACCAAGAAAACTTTGACTAATTCCGGGTTACATCCTGTTTTACATGCACTGTATGCTCATTGTAACTAGTAAGATTTTAATGCATACTATCAAATCTATAAAAAAATCAAGTACTGACAAAAAAATTCATATACTTTTATGTAAAAATGCTTAAAATATGTAAAATTTTCTTTGTTTTTTAAAATAAAGTTGTTCAATTAAAAAAAGAGAAATTAAAGTCAGAATGTTGAAATTTTGGTGGTCATATTATAGACCTCAGGGTCATGTATAGTAGACAAATGTTGGTGTTAGATCTATGTTTATTATATATATATATATATATATATATATATGTGTGTGTGTGTGTGTGTGTGTGTGTGTGTGTGTGTGTGTGTGTGTGTGTGTGTGTATGTATGTATGTATGTATGTATGTATTTGTTCTCTCAAATGTAAATTTTAGAATGATTGAGATCTTTTGTATTCATTTTATTCTTTCAACACTATTTTCTACTCCTGAGTATTTTGAAATGCACACTTTAGTATACATATATTGTGTTGAAATTAAGATTCTAACATGGAAAATTATTTTATGACATCACAATAGTTTAATGTGAAGGCATTTTTGAACTGCGAAGGAATAATTCATCTTTGCCATGAATTAAAGAGCATCATTATATGCTATGCTTTTTTTCCTATTCACTTTTTAGACAAACTAAAATGTTTTGCTTGGGATATATTTTGACCAAAAATATTAGATTTACCAAAGAAATATTTATTTCATTTATATTCATTAGATAAATTTTGATACATCAACATGGTTGTTCTAGCTAGATATCACATCCACAGAACTTTTAGGTCAGTGTAATATGTCTGGAATGCAGACAGGCTATATAATTTAATCCCTCTGGCTGGAATATTGACACACCCTTACTAGTGCACACTTTTAATCACAATCAATACAGGTTAAAATAGTTAGTAGAAGAAAGCACCCATAATTTAAAATTTTGTCTAATTAAGGGGCAAGCAATGTGATGAATCAGAGAAAGGGTTGAATACAATGAGTCAGACATAAGACACACTCAACTCTCATGCCAAAGGACAGGAAAGACAAGCAACTAAAATGAATAGTGCAGAGAATGTCAGTCAGTTCTGCTAAGTTTGTTTGAGTATGGAGCAGTTTGGTAGAGTGAAGGTCAGTGCAGTTCCATGCAGTCAGTGCAGTTCAGATCATGGGACTCAGAGGCTGTTTTGCTAAGAAAAGCAATTTATTGGGAAGCTAGGAGAATCTAGTTTAAATCAGTCAGCTTGGAAAGGAGTTTGAGCCAGAAAAGCTGAGTTGGACTAGGCAGTCAGAGTTCAGAATAAGGTAGTAAGGGTGATATTATTCAGCAGCAACCCTCTGAGAAGACCATTGCATCTGCAGAATAGTCACTTTTACAAAATTCTCAAATTAAGGCAACATTACTTAATATATTTATTTAAATTATTTTAATGAATTATATGCCTGAGAATGATCTTTGAGCTTTTTATCTTTCTGCCCCTATATCCCATCCAACAGGTTTATAGGACAACACTACAATGCCCAATGTTTGTAGTGCTAGGGACTGAGTCTAGAACTTTGTGCATTGTAAGCAAGAACTCTTGAAACTAAACTACACTGGCAGCCCTGAAAAAGTATATAAGTTACCAAAAGATATATACTTAACTATACTAATCTGGTAATTGGTGAACATTTTAAAAATTTTTTATGGTAAAATCACTAAAGATTCATCATGTAAACTATTTTATTAATTATTACTCATACCTTCTACAATTAATCTTAAGTCTTTTCACAGCTTTCTGTCATATCCGTTGCACTCTAAGGTTCTTTGTATACAATACTTCCTCTCTGTACTCAGTACAATTTTCTTCAGGAAGTTCTTTTAGAGGAGCAAAAGATTATGAAGATTAAGGCTACAATTTTCTCATTTTTAATCACTTTAATAAAATATGCATCACAATGAATAAAAACAAAATAACAGATATAATGATTTTTAATAGATTTTACTGTAATTGTATAATTAAATTCCATAATTTATTTGAGTAAAAGAACCATCTTTTATGTCATGTTTCTTTGGAAAATCTACTCTTATGGTGGATGTTTCCACATTTAACATGCAAAACTACAATTTTCTGAATTGAATCTGAATTACTATTGAAAAGTAATGGAACATTTAATGAATGTGTTGGTGCCCTACTTTTCATTTGTGAACTCTATTGAGAGAGAAAAGTACATCTTTAAAAAAAAAAATCACATACTAGCTAAAGGTAGCCAGCCAACCCACCTGTATTATTTCTTAAATTATTTCCATGAAGCAAAAAAAAAAAAAAAAAAAAAATACCAACTTGGATTTTATAATATGCATTTCATTCAAAAGAAATTCACAAGTAGTTGTGGATCATATCCTAAATAATGTGCAACATAGAGAATGAGGGAATAAAAAAGACATTCTACATTCTGAAGAAACTCACTCTCCAGGGTAAGAGGTAGACATGGTAACAGCTTCTGACAGACCAGTATGTTTAGAATAGCAACACTAACATATTGTAAAGAAGCATAAAAGAGAAAGATCTGAGACATTATATTTTGAAATTATAACTACATTTTTCAGTTCATAATATTGTGCAATAATTAGAGACACCGATGTATTTGGCTTTTCTGTGAATGGCATACACTTCTAATTATTAAAAACCTGTTTTTAAATATCTTTAACTACAGAACATCACGGGAAAATCCTGGCCTTTTGAAAGGAATAAAAATGACATTCTACTGCGTTAAAGACAGATGGTCTGGGCCTCTTCAATCATTGCAATCTCTCTAAATATATTTTTATTCTCAGTGTCTATGCACAGTGTTGGTTTATGGTCCTTGGTTGGAATGTTAGCCAAGTCATTTTGTGCAAAAAAAGGAACTGCGTAGGCTAAAGCTTGGATGAGCTCACCAGAAATTACTTTCTATTTTAAGTTTCTAAGCAACTGTGCTTTGGGATCATAATATAGAATGGCTTTGTCTTTGGATACAGCTTTTATAAGTTTTACATACAAATAATAAAGAGGATTTTATAGACAACAGTCAGAAAGAATGTTTTAAAGATCTGTAAAAAAGTCTGCTGAGGTTGCATTTATCTTTCATTAATCATGATATAAAAACATTGTTCTATTTATGCTACACTTAAAGAAGAATGTCTTTATCATGTATAATACTATTTCAATTTACTCATATCTCTTTCCAAATATTATTGTTTTTATAGATAAATGAAATCTATATTATAATGTAATGTCTAAGATCTTACAGCAAATAAAATTAAAACAATGGTAATCTGAACACTTAATTTTAGTTTCTTGACATTTTGTTTATGGTGACATGAAACATACTGAATAGCTAATAATTAATAATCACAACATCTGTTATCATTGATCAAGGTTACATTTTCTCAATAAATTGTATTGAACAGATTAAACTTTGATCTCATCCTGATGTACTTTGTAATAAAATTCAAACCCTGATTTTTTACTCTCATCTGTATCTCCTGCATACAGTTCTTTGGGAAGAGATACTCATGTCTTAAAGAATTAGTTTTAGTTTAAATAACAGTTCCTACCTATAAGACTATACATATCCAATCCTTATATCTATACATATTCCTTTAGAGATATTTAGGTATCGTACTTTTATTTTTCCAATATAAGTCCAGTAAGTATACAGAGTTAACAGAATTTTTTAAAGTAATGACAACTTTGGGAACTATAACTTCGGCACATATATGTTTGATATACATAACTCCAGAATTAATTTCTTTTTTTCTTATAAGAATTTAGAAATTGAGTTCCAATTTTGATGAAGCACTTTCTAACAACCTACAATTGGGAATGGTGATTTTGTTAGGATTAACTTTTATAAGAAGAATTATAAATAAAATGTTGGTTTTATTTTATTTTTTTAAATATTATTTTTTGAACAACTTTATTTTAAAAAACAAAGATAAATGTACAAATTGAAAGCATTTTTGTATAAAAGTATACAAATAAATTTTTGTCAGTGCTTTTTTTTTAAGGGTTGATAGTGTGCATTAAGATCTTACTAGTTGCAATGAGAATAAAGTACATGAAAAACAGGATGTAACCTGGAATTAGTGAAAGTTTCCTTGGTGTATAAAGATTAAGCATGACATTTTTTTCCTTTTCTTTTTCCTTGAAATTCATATAGTCTGAGAGTTGTTTCTGGGGTGTTCAGAGATTTCTGGGGCTAGTATCCAATTATCAGTGACTGCATGTTATGTCTGTTCTTTGTGACTGGGTTATCTCAATTCAGGATGATATTCTCTAGATGTATCCATATACCGAGGAATTTCATAAAGTCATTGTTTCTGATAGCTGAATAGTACTCATTGTGTAAATATACCACCATTTTTATATCTGTTCATCTACTGAAAAATAACTGGGTTCTTTTCAGCTTCTGGCTATTATGAATAGGGCTGCTATGAACAATGTGGTGCATATGACTTTGGTGAATGTTGGAGATTCTATGGGGTATATGCCCAGAAGTGGAATAACTGGGTCCTCAGGTAGTATTATGTGCAGTTTTATGAGCAATTGCCAGACTGATTTCTAGAGTGGTTGTACCAGTTTACAACCCCACCAAGAGTGGAGAAGTGTTCATCTTTCTCCAAATATTTGCCAGCATTTGCTGTCATGTGAATTTTTGATCTTGGCCAATCTGACTGGTGTGAGGTGGAATCTCAAGGTTTTTTTTATTTGTATTTCCCTGATGGCTAATGATGTCTAGCACAAACTTAGATGCTTCTCAGCCATTCGGTATTCCTCAGTTGATAACTTTTTGTTTAGCTTTGTACCCCACTTTTAATAGGATTGTTTGGTTCTCTAGTGTCTAGCTTCATGAGTTCTTTGTATACCTTTAATATTAGGCCTCTATCTGATGTGGGGCTGGTAAAT
Organism: Micromys minutus; assembly: GCF_963924665.1. Classification (NCBI taxonomy): domain Eukaryota; kingdom Metazoa; phylum Chordata; class Mammalia; order Rodentia; family Muridae; genus Micromys; species Micromys minutus. Next base: position 119,177,884 of record NC_137970.1, on the reverse strand, counting down.
ATGTTTTCCCACTCTGTTGGTTGCCATTTTGTCTTCTTGACAGTGCTATTAATGTTACAGAAACTTTGCAATCTCATTAAAACCATTTGTTATTATTTGACCTCAGAACAATAGGCACTGGTATTCTGTTCAGGAAATTTTTTCCTGTGCCTATGAGTTCTAAGGTTTTCCCTGCTTTCTAATCTAATAATTTATTGTACCCAGTTTAATGTGGAGATCTTTGATCCACTTATACTTGAGTTTTCTACAAGGAGATAAGAAAGGGTCTATTGCATTCTTCTGCATGCTGAGTGCCAGTTGGACCAACACCATTTGTTGAATAGGCTGTCCTTTTTCCATTGAATGTTTACAGTTCCTTTGTCAAAAATCAGGTGACCATATACTTGATGGCTCATTTCTGGATCTTTTATTCTATTCCATTGATCCACGTGCCTATTTCTATAACAGTACCATGCAGTTTTCAGCACAATTGCCTTGTAATATAGCTTTAGGTCAGAGATAGTGATTCTCACAGATGTTCTCAGGTTGTTGAGGATGGATTTAGATATTCTACGTCTTTTGTAATTCCAGATGCAATTGCACATTTCTCTTTCCAACTCAATGAAGAACTGGGTAGGAATTTTGATGGGGATTGCATTGAATCTGTAGATTGCTTTTGGTAAGTTGGCCATTTTTAAAAGGTTGATCCTTCCAATCCATGAGCATGGAGATCTTTCCATTTTCTGAGCTCTTCCTTGATTTCCTTCTTTAGAGGTTTAAAGTTCTTGTCATACAGGTTCTTCATTTGCTTTGTTAGAGTCACACCAAGGCATTTCATAATTTTTGTGACTACTGTGAAGGGTATCTTTTCCCTAATTTCTTTCTCCACATGTTTGTCCTTTGAATATAGGAAGGTTACTGATTTGTTTTAGTTAATTTTATATCCAGCCACTCTGCTGAACTTGTTTATCAGCTGTAGGAGTTCTCTGGTGGAATTTGTGGGGTCATTTAAGTACACTATCATGTCATCTGAAAATAGTGTTGTTTTTACATTTTTCTTTGCAATTTGTATCCCTTTGATTTTCTTTTGCTGTCTAATTGCTCTAGACAGGACTTCGAGTACTATGTTGAATAGATAGGGGGAGAGTGGGCAGCCTTGTCAAGTCCCTGATTTTTGTGGGATTGCTTCAAGTTTCCTACAGTTAAGTTTGATGTTGGCTGTTGGTTTGCTGTATATAGCTTTTATTATGTTTACTTATGTGCCTTGGCTTCCTGTACTTTCCAAGTCTTTTAACATGAAGGTGTATTGAATTTTGTCAAATGCTTTCTCAGCATCTAGTGAGATAACCCTGTGGCTTTTTATTTGAGTTTGTTTTTATGGTGGATTACATTTGGTGGGTTTCTGTATATTAAACCATTTCTGCAACCGAAGGATGAAGCCTACTTGATCATCTTGAATGATTGTTTTGATTTGTTCTTGGATTCGGTTTGCAAGAATTTTGTTGAGTATTTTTGCATCAATGTTCATCAGTGAGATTGGTCTGAAATTCTCTATCTTTGTAGGGTCTTTGTGTGGTTTAGGAATGAGGGTTATTGTAGCCTCAAACAAAGAATTAGGTAGTATTCCATCTGATTCTATTTTGTGGAATAGTTTGGAGAGTATTGTTATTAGGTCGTCAAGAAAATTCTGCACTGAACCCATCTGGACCTGTTTTTTTTTTTTTTTTTTTTTTTTTGGGGGGGGGGGTTGGGAGGCTTTTGATGACTGATTCTATTTTTTTAGTTGTTATCAATTATTTAAATGGTTTACCTGGTACTGGTTCAAAGAATGTTTCTTTTTTTATACATTGAACAACTTTCTTTTTTAAAAAAAGATAAATGTACAAGTTTTAAGCATTTTTGCATAAAAGTACATGAACACATTTTGTTAGTACTTGGTTTATTTTAAAGCTTTCATAGTATGCATTAAAATGTTACTAGTTAAAATGAGCATAAAATACATGTAAAACAAGAGGTATCCTGCAAATAGTCAAAGTTTTCTTGGTGTATAAATATTAAGCATAATGGTTTTTCATTTTCTTTTAATTTTCCTTTGGCCTTTGTTTTTGTTTTTGTTTTTTTTTTTTTTTTTTTTTATTTTTTTGTTTTTTTTTTCTTTTTTTTTTTTGAACTTCATAAAGTCTGTGAGTTGTTTCTGGATTGTTCATTGTTTTCTGGGGTTACTATCCACTTATCAGTAACTGCATATTATGTCTGTTCTTTTGTGACACTCTTACTTCACTCAGGATTATGTTTTCTAAATGCATCCATTTTCTTAAGAATTTAATAAAGTCATTGTTTCTGATAGCTGAGTAGTACTTCATTGTGAAAATATACCACAATTTTTTGTATCCATTCATCTACTGAAGGACATCTGGGTTCTTTCCAGCTTCTGGCTATTATAAATAGGGCTGCTATGAACATTGTGGTGCATGTATCTTTGTGGTATATTGAGCCTTCTCTGGGGTAAATGCCCAGAAGTGGAATAACTGGGTCTTTTCTGAGGAATCACCAGACTGATTTCCACAGTGGTTGTACCAGTTTACAACCCCATCAACAGTGGAGAAATCTTCCTCTTTCTTTGTATCTTTGACATCCTCTGCTGTCATCTGAATTTTTGATCTTTACCATTTTGGTTGGTTTGAGGTGGAATCTCAGTATTGTTTTGATTTTCATTTCCATGATGTCTAATGAAGTTGAGCACTTCCTTTTATTCTTCTCAGCCATTCAATATTCCTCAGTTGAGAACTTTTTGTTTAGCTCTGTACCCCATTTTTTAAAAGGTTGTTTGATTCTCTGGTGTCTAACATATTTAGTTCTTTGTATACCTTGGATATTAGGCCTCTATCTGATGTGGGGCTTGTAAAGATCGTTTCCCAATGTTTTGGCTGCCATTTTTTTGATAGTGTTTTTAGCCCTACAAAATCATTGCAATTTCATTAAGTCTCATATGTAGATATTTGTCCTTTGTGCACAAGCCATTGGTAGTGTTTTGTGTTCATGAAATTTTCTCCTGTGCCCATGTTTTCTAAGGTTTTCCCTAATTTCTCTGCTAATAATTTCAGTGTATCTGCTTTAATGTGGGGATCTTTAATCCACTTGCACTTGAGTTAAGATAAGGAGATAAGAAATGGTCATTTATCCTTTTTTTGCATGCTTAGTGCCAGTTGGACCAACACCATTTGTTGAAGAGGCTGTCCTTTTTCCATTGAAATTTTTCAGCTCCTTTGTCAAATTCAAGTGACCATGTATGTGAGGGATCATTTCTGGATTTTTTATTCTATTCAATTGATCTCCATGCCTATATCTGTACCAGTACCATTCAGTTTTTAGCACAATTGCATTGTAATATAGATTGAGGCCAGGGATTGTGATTCCCAGAGATGTTTTTTTGTTGTTGAGATTGGATTTATCTTATCTAGGTCTTTTGTAATTCCAGATGAAATTGTACCTTGCTCTTTCCAACTCTATGTGGGTTTATTTAAAAGCATACCTCAGCGAGAGACTGTGAAATTAATCAATATCTTTGAACTATCAACTGACTTTGTTTCTGATACTTTTCTTCACTTTACATTACACTCTGTAGAGCTAGTACATATTTCAGTTTAAAATGTTTTCATCAGTTTTTTATTGATGACCATTTTAATGACGGTAGGTTGACACTGTAATATACTTTGAAATTGCATTTCCTTGATGACTAAACATATTGAATATTTTCCCAGAATTATCCACTTATATTTCTTTCTTCCAATCTTTCTTCCTCTTTCTTTTTTAAGAAGGATCTGCTTAGTCTATTCGGTCATCTATTTATTTAATTACTATTGCATTGGTTATTAAATTATTTAGAAATTTTAATATAATCTGGTTATTAATCCTTTATTGGACGAGAAGCTGTCAGAATTCTCTCTCTGTCTCTCTCTCTCTCTCTCTCTCTCTCTCTCTCTCTCTCTCTCTCTCTCTCTCTCTCTCTCTCTCTCTTCCTCTCTGTCTTTTGGTTATCTTGTCATTTTGTTAACTATTACCTTTATTGAACAATTGAACAGAAATATTTATTTACTTATTTACCTTCATATAGATTGAATCAAATGTTCTGTGCATGTAAAGAACATATCCTGTCACTGACTATACATTTCAGAAACTTTTTTTTTAAATTGAATTTTTAATTTACACTTTAAACATTATCCTCTTTCTTAGTTTCACCTCCAGATACACCTTTGCCTACCCCTCCCCACCTGTTTCTATAATGGTGCTCCCCCACCCATCCACTTCCTCCCACCTCCCTGCCCTGTCATTCCCCTACACTGGGACATCCAGATTTGAAAAGACCAAGGGCTTCTCCTCTCATTGATGCAAAAAAGGCCATCCTCTGCTACATATGTGGCTGGAGCCATGGGCTCTGCTTTGGATGGTAGTTTGTTCTCTGGGAGCTCTGGAGGATCTGGTTGGTTGATATTGTTGCTCTTCCTATGCGATTGCAAACCCCGTCAGCTCAATCAGTTCGTTCTCTTACTCCTCCATTGGGAACTTGTGCTCTGTCTTGTGGTTGATTGTGATTATACATCTCTGTATTTGTCAGGCTCTGGCAGAGACTCTCAAGAGACAGCTATATGAGCCTCCTGTCAGCATGCACTTTTTGGCATCTGCAATATTCCCTGGGTTTGGTATAAATGGATAAATGGAATAAATCTTCATGTAGGTCAGTATCTGCATGGTCTTTTCTTAAGTCTCTGCTCCACACTTTTTCTCTGTATTTCCTCCTGTGAGAATTTTCTTCTCCCACCACAAAAAGCTAAAGCATCAACATTTTGGTCTCCCTTCTTCTTGAGCTTGATGTATGCTGTGAATTGTATCTTGGGCATTGCAAGTTTGGGGGCGAATATCTACTTAACAGTGAGTGCATACCATGTGTGTTCTTTTGTGATTGGTGTACATCACCCAGGATGATATTTTCTAGTTCCATCCATTTGCCTAAGAATTTCATAAAGTCATTATTTTTGATAGCTGAGTAAGTAATCCATTGTATAAATTCAATACATTTTATATATCCATTCCTCTTTGGGAAGATATCTGAATTCTTTCCAGCTTCTGGCTATTATAAATAAGGCTGCTATGAACATGGTGAAGCATGTGTCCTTTCTATATGTTGGAGCATCTGTTGGATATATATGCCCAGGAGTGGTATAGTTGAGTCCTCGGGTACTGTATCCAGTTTTCTGAAGAACTGCAAGACAGAGCTAAATATTTTTAATATGCAAAAAAATATTAGTTTCAATCCATATTAGTTCACCCAGTCAACAAGCTATGTGTTCCTACCAAACATCCCTCTGGCAGGTTGTTATTACAGTAGCAGCATTCTATTTTTTTTAAACATGTGTGCTGAGCGACAAAGTGCTAGATTAAGTGATAAGCTTGAGATGCAATTAAATATGTAAGTACTGGGACAAATAAATAGACAAAGTGATTGTTATAAATGTCACTTTTCAGTTTAAACAGAAAATATGAAAAATATCATTTCCTGATGGTTTAAACACAGAATGAAGCATATACCTTCTGCTAAGCAGGACTGGTTTCCTAGAACATTATGTTTTCACAAAAATGAACCTATTACTTTATTTGAATTATTAGGGGAGCCAATAATTTAAGAAAATGTGATAGTATATGCAAATTTTACATTTTAAAATATATGTGTTATGTTTTCAATAGAGGGAATGTCTTATTTGATAAGATAACCTGTACCCATGCAATAGTGAAGGATACCACTCCAAACTGAGCTCTAGAATTATATTGTGAAGAATCATGACTACTAAAATAAATATCTAGTTGAAAATGATTGTGAGCTATGGAGATAGGTTAGTGGGTCCAAGTGCATCACGTGTAAGCATAAGGGCTTTATTGCTCATACACTGAACCCATGTAAAATAGAACTTGGACCACATACACCTGCAACTCCAGCAATAGAGAAGACTGTTGAAGACTGGAGAGTCAGTAGGTTGTGTGGGCCAGCCATTCTATTTAAAAAGTGACCTTCAGATTTAGTGAGATACCTTGTGTTAGTGGATAATCATGTAATAACAAAGCATGAAACTGGAAGGATTCTATCTTTCCAAAATATTACTTTCCATTTTCTGCTTTGATATAAACTATGAAATTTATTATAATATAAAAACACAATGTAGACAATTAATGTTTAATAAAAATTTTGATAAGATTTGAAATTTAACTGAGAAGAAAAATATTTTTTGTAATCATTGCTATTAACACTAGACACTCATAAAAGCAGAAACACTAAGTTGAGACAAAGAGATTTCAACTTAAAAAAGTTAACTGAATATAAATCATGAACAAATACAAACGAAAATTCCTGATCTAGAACATAATATATAAGAAAATTTGTAAAAAATAAAATTATCATTTATATATTACAAAAAGGCAGTAAATTAAAATTCACTAAGATTGAAACACTGTGTTAAAGGCACAATAGACAGAATGAGTGTACAGTGTCCTGACTAGGGGAAGATCTTACAAAGTAAATATCAGACAATATGATTTTCTACTTTTTTTAACAACTTTATTTTAGAAAACAAAGATCAATGTCCAGATTTTAAGCATTTTTTGCAAAAAAATATACAATACATTTTTGTCAGTACTTGTTTTTTTTTTAAAGGTTTGATAGTGTGATAAAGATCCCACCAGTAACAATGAGCATAAAGTACATGTAAAACAAGATGCAACCTGGAAATAGTCAAAGTTTTCTTGGTGTGTAAAGATTTTTTTTTTTTTTTTTTTTTTACAATGAGCAGACAGTACATGTAATTCAGGGTACAACCCGGGATTTGTCAATGCGTTCTTGGTGGGTAAGGATTGAGCATTACTATTTTTTTGTTTTGTTTTGTTTTGTTTTCTTTTTTTCTTGGACTTCATACAGTCTGTGAGTTGTTTCTGGGGCAGTGTGAGCCTCTGGGGTTAGCATCCCACTATCAGTGACTGTATATTATGCCTGTTCTTTTGTGACTGGGTTATCTCACTCAGGATGATATTCTCTAGATGGAGCCATTTTCTTAAGAATTTGGTTAAGTCATTGTTTCTGGTGGCTGAGTAGTATTCCATTGTGTAAATGTACCACAATTTTTGTATCCATTCATCTTCTGAAGGACATCTGGGTTCTTTCCAGCTTCTGGCTATTATAAATACAGCTTCTATGAACATTATGGTGCATATATCTTTGTTGTATACTAAAGTGTCTCTGGGGTATATGCCCAGACGTGGAATAGCTGGGTCTTCAGGTAGTACTATGTCTAATTTTCTGAGGTATCGCCAGACTGATTTCCAGAGTGGTTGTATTAGTTTGCAACCCCACCAACAGTGGAGAAGTGTTCCTCTTTCTCCACAACCTTGCCAGCATCTGTTGTCATCTGAGTTTTGGATCTTGGCCAATCTGACTGGTGTGAGGTGGAATCTCAGGGTTGTTTTGATTTGCATTTCCCTGATGGCTAAGGATGTCGAGCACTTCCTCAGATATTTCTCAGCCATTTGATATTCCTCAACTGAGAACATTTTGTTTAGCTCTGTACCCCATTTTTAATAGGGTTATTTGATTCTCTGGTGTCTATCTTTTGGAGTTCTTTGTATACCTTGGATATTAGACCCCTATCTGATGTGGAGTTGGTAAAGATCTTTTCCCATTCTGTTGGCTGCCATTTTGTTTTCTTGATAATGTCCTTAGCCTTACAGAAACTTTGCAATCTCATTAAGTCCCATTTGTTAATCTTTGACCTTAGAGCTTGAGCCATTGGTGTTTTGTTCAGAAAATTTTCTCCTGTGGCTACGTGTTCTAAGGTTTTCCCTACTTTCTCATCTAATAGTTTCAGTGTATCTTGTTTAAAGTGTATATCTTTGATCCACTTACACTTGAGCTTTGTATGAGGAGATGCTCTGTTCTTGATTTTCTACTTTTAATAATTCTAGAAATCCCATAGCAAACCATGATTTTTATATGATTTGCTATAGTAAACTAGTATTAAGATTTTTTAAATCTATGTGTTTAGATTTGATTGTAATATTTTATGAACTAAATTAAAAGCAAAATCTATTGGACAAAACATAAAATAAGCAAGTGATGCTTAAACAACAAAGAGCAATAAAATTTTCTCTTGCTGGGGATAAGAACATAAAATGTCAAGTTGTATGCTGGGAGATTTTTAGAATAAGCCTCAGGAAACAATTTTCTAATAGTCAAAAATTCAAAAAGTACTTTTAAAATGAAACAATAGAAAACACTGCTGAGGACATCATATTCTTCAATTACAGAATGAGAAGAAATCAACGTGTCAGTGAGCTAGATAACTCACCACTACTAACTAGCTTTCATAATATTGGAAAGTGGTACTCATGCTAAAAGTGGAGGAAAATAAACATTAATTATTGCCAGCTGTGAACACTTTGAGCTACAATATGACTGACCTGACAAGATATATGCATAGGTACAATACTGATACAAACATTATGGGAGTAATGAACTATGTTTTGTTTGGATTTAAGTACTTCTTCAAAGAATGAAACTGTTACATAGCACCATTATCAGTCCAAGTCCTATGGGTATAAAGGCCACAATCTGTGGTGTAGACCTCATCATTATTGTTCTGCAAAATAGAAATAATAATAGATTAATCTTACTGAATGATTATTATACTGATAGAATAACACTTCTTTATGAATTAGAGAATATTGTTGAAGACTGGAGGATCAGTAGGGTGTGTTGGCCAGCCATTCTAGTTAAAAAATGGTATCTTCTGAGAAGCATCTATTTACAATAGATGGTGATTAATATAGAGTCCCATAACTGACCAAAGTGACAAGGAGAGACAGTATATTATAGAGGGAAAAAAAGAATAGGGAAAAAATAATGAAAGAGCCAAATATGGTGGATGATTTAACAAAACAGTTTTTAAAATTCTTCTTCTTCTTCTTCTTCTTCTTCTTCTTCTTCTTCTTCTTCTTCTTCTTCTTCTTCTTCTTCTTCTTCTTCTTCTTTTTCTTCATCTTCTTACTATTATTATTGTTGTTGTTAATTATTATCATTTCAATAGAGCACCAAACAAATGAATGGATAGTGGTTATGACAGAATGACAGAAATATTCAATCCCAAACCAGAAAAAAAATTCTTTTCTCTCACCTTGGCCTTCATACCACAATTTGTATAACTTCAGTCCCCAAATTTTCCCTTTAGCCATCCTGTTGCTTTTTTGCCTTTCTGAGTGAATATGATTATTATTATTATTTAAAGGCAGTGTTTGTACCTGCGTGTTCCAATATCTTCAGTCCCCCTTGTAGTTTCCCCCAGTAGTGTAACATTTTTAACATGATCAAATCCCAAAGGGAATAAAAGTTTCAATAGGTGTCTTTTGTAGTCTCATATCTCTACCTGGTACAATAAAACTGGTCTGGACCACCACATTGGTGAAATTCTCTCTGCCTTCTTCCATCTCGAAGGCAAAACGCAAATAGACATATCCTATAAGTGATACCTCCATTTATGTAAGATATTTCTTATTCCCCACATCCCCCAGGCCAGAGTCCTCTTTCTCCCATATGAACAGTTTGTTTCCACCAAACCTCCCATGATGGGTGGGGATGGCCCATAAGTCAAACCCTTCCCCCAGCTGGCACAGGTCAAAAGTGAATTCTGACTACCACCAGGTGTTGACAGGTTTGGAGACCATCAGGGAGGCAACCTCATCTCCAGTTTCAGTGGAAACCACAGTGAAGGTTTGATGGACAGGTACATGGGGACAGTAGGGGTCCCTGGGGAACAGGGTTTCTGCAGGTTTCACATGGGACTCATGTACCCATGATGCAATCCTGTTCACCTTGAGGGCTTTAGGAATATATAACAGCACCAAGAAAGGAAGGATCCCTTTCACTGTGCCCAATGCCTCTGGAAATTTACCCAGTCACCAGTCTGGAAATGATGAAGGGTCTCTGGCATTCCTCGAGCATATAAAGGAGATTGTTTGGAACAAATCTCATGTTGTATTTACTGAAGGGCTCAGAGCCTCAAGAAGGGGTTCCTATCAATGACTTTGGATATCTCCAGGGAGGTCCCAGTGGACATAAAGGGCATTGGGGTATCAAACAGGAACTCAAACAGGGTCAAGTTAAAATGGTAGGGGATATTCTGGCCTCAGAACAGGGCCACAGGAAGGAGCACCACCTAAGCAACACCAGTTTCCAAGGTCAATTTAGTTAAGGTTTCTTTTAGGTCCTGTTTGCTCTCTCTACCTGACCTGAACTCTGGGGAAGGTACAAACAATGGAGCTTCCAACTAATTCCTGATATCTTTGCCAATCCCTGACTTACCTTAGAAACAAAAGCAGGACCATTGTCTAATCCAATTACTGTGCACACTCTGGACCTCAGAAAAATTTTATTTAATAGCACCTTGGTTACCAAAGTAGATATTTCCTGCTTGCTGGGGAAAGCCTCAACCCATTCAGAGAAAGTATCTACAAACATTAGAAGGTAACTGTAAGAATATTTCCTGACCTAATATTTGTGATATTGGCCTTCTAATATACCCCCAGGTCATTATCCCCTAGGTTTCTTGTCCTGTTTACTCTTGGCTGCATAAACATTTACTTGCTGACATGCCTTACACTGTTCTACTGTCCCTCTGGCTAAAAACCTAAGGTCCATTACCTTTGATTCCTTGACTGCTTGGATGAGATTCCTATTCCCTAAATGATTAAATTTATGTATTTGGCCAAGTGCATATTTTGCTTGTTCTCCAGGAAGTATAGTTTTCCACTCTTGAGTATACCATTGTCATTCCTCCTCTAAGTAATCATTGGGTAGCTAACAATTTGGTCCTTTTGCTGTGTGTCCTAAGTAAGTCCATCTTTTCTTCTAATCTCATTTTCCAGTGACTGACCCTTGCAGGCCCATAATTGGGATAAGTTCTTCCATAAACACTTCTCAAGCCACTTGATATCTGCTTGGTTATTGCTCCAAGCCAGAGTCCCTTCCCTTCTGATATCCTGGGTAGTGAATAATATTCACAGTTGCTAGATTCGTCAGGTCATCCAAGAGATCCAAGATTTCCTGTTTTGTTTTGTTTTTTCCCTCTAATGTGAGCAGTCCTCTCTATTGTTATATAGTCCTATGGATGTGGGCTGTGTCAAAGGAATATCTGCTATCCCTGTAAATATTAAAGTCACGAGTTCCAAGCCTTTGGTGATGGCAATTACCTCCACATTCTGCACAGACATGCTGGAGGTAGAGGTTCAGCCAAGATTATATTTGTGCCATCTACCACAAGAACACCCACTCACTTCTGAAGTTCATGAAGAAAATTTTTCCTGACTATTCAGGTAGCCTCAGTTCCTAGCATGGGTCAGTTGGAGAGGTCTTTTCACCACACATTAGATTCTGCCAGTATCTGACACTTGTGTTATGGTAGATAGAGGTTGAGATCAGACAGCAAGGTGACCGGATTGAGTCAAACTGGAGGAGAATCTAGTCCATGTCAGTTGACCAGCATTCTCATCCTCTGGATCTTTCCATTCAAAGGCAAAGTATTCTTGACTTTGGGGTACTAAGGTCAGGCAGGAGAAAGCATCTTTTACGTCTAAGACAGTGTACCAAATTCTGGAAGGTGGTAAAAAGCTCAACAGAATGTGGGAGTTAGGCATAGTAGGGTAGATATCAGCCACTTTAAAGTTTACCTCTTGCAAGTCTTGGTCTAGACAATATTCGTTAGTGCCCAACTTCTTAACTGGCAGGAGCAGTGTATTCCAGGCCAAATAGCATTAAGTAACACCCCTATCTGGAGCAGCCTGAAGATATGTGGCTTAATTTCTTGTGCCTGCCTTGATGTCAAGTACTGGTGCACCAAGAGATGATCAGCCTGGGTCTTAAGCTCCACATACACAGGGTTCTTCAGACATGCATTCCCTAGTCCTGCCATTTCAGCCCAAACAAGAGGAAGGTTTTTCAACCACCAGGAAATATCCTCTGTAATTTGGGTGATTGTCTTGGACAAGTTGTATTTTTCCTCCAGCCTAATAGTAAGGACTGGACAGGTTCTCTAGCATGCCCCCTCATTTGATGGACCTCAAGGAGTAAGTGGACCTGAGCTCCCATCTTGACAAGTAAGTCTTGGGACAGTTTCAGATGGCCATAACTTATTAGAATACCTTGCCTATATCTAGGTTCACTGTTCTTCCAGTAGTCCGTGAATACATTTTGGAGACAGTATCTCTTTGTCCCCAATATTTCTTTTCTTGGAAACAGGCCATCGGTTTGGAGGAAGACTGAGTGTTGAGCCCCTGTGTTCACCAGAATTGAGTGGGTTTCCCCTCCACTATCAGAGCTTCCCTGGCTTTGGGGAGGAAATTCAAACCCCGTCCATTTTAGTTGCTCTCTTTCCACACAGGGTAATGCCTTTGCCGTTTGAGGGTGGTTTTCCCAAGGCCTGGGATTTCCCTCACTTGCCAACCATTTATTAGGGCACTCTCAGGCCCAGTGGCCTCATTCCTTGAAAAATGTGCACTGGTCCTTTTCAAGAGATTTTCAGTCTTACTTTGGATTAAGTCTTTCTTCTCTGCTTTCCCTAACTATTGCAGCCAAAATTCTCTGTACATTACTTTCCTATTGTTTTTCTTTTTTTTAAATCCCCCTTTTATCTTCTTCATTTTTCTTTATCTCCTCTTTCTCATCTACTGTCTCCATTATGGTAGACTTTTTTAGCACCCTGTACTAAATCCCTTAATGAATTATCCTTCAGTCACTCTAGTCTCTGAAGCTTTTTCCTGATATCTCTACTAGCCTGGTTTATAATAGCCATAGTCTCAGTAGTTTTGTGCTGCTGACTGCTGGGGTCACTGGGTATATATTGGCTGAATGTCTCCATGAGCCACTCTAGAATGGCTGAGGGCAACTTATCTATTCCATGCTTAATCTCACATACCTTGGTCAAGTTGGTATGTCATCCTTTGCCCCTCTTTGAGACCTGCCAACAAATTCTGGTGGTAGACCTTCAGGTGCTCCTTACCTCTACATCATTAAAACAACAGCCAGATACAGTCATGGGAAATCTACTGTTGATGACAGCCTGGTCAATTGATGATGCCTCTATGTCTCAGTGAAGATTCTTTCTGGCTTCCTGCATTATCCTCTCTCACTCTTCAGTCAAGAAGAACACTTATGAGTTGTTGGATATCATCCTAGGTGCAATGATAAGTTAATAAAACAGTCTCAAAGAGATTAATGAGCCACTCAGGGCTATCTGAAGGAAGATGGGGGATGCTGTGTCTTCAGTTGTAAAAGTCAGCCAGAGATAAAGGCCAATATTGCATGGCCTGATTGCAATCCTCATGTATGGGCCTGGAGGCTCAGAGGGGGAGGACCACTGTTATATCAGGTGAAATGGCCCTTTTGTTCTGGATCATCAGAGCTGGTCCCAGTTATGAGGGTTCCTCCTCACTATTACACCTTGCTGTGGATGAAGAATAGGGGAGGGTAAAGGGACACTGGACAGGGGCTCAAGATAGGTCCCTGATAAGAGGCCATAAGAACGGGGGCCATGGTAGGGGAGAAAAAGGTGTAGAGGAATTATCAGTATCAGAAAAGCTGTGAAAGGATCCTAGAGGATGTTCTTCCTTACAGACTTATTGGTCTTTATGGGGTTCTATTCCTTCATGGCCATAACATGTGAAAATCTCAGAGACAGAAATTATTTTATCCAAGATGTGGTTAGGAGACAGGGAGTGGGGGGCAGTCCTCCACTAAGTCCTTCCAGTTACATGGTTTGGGTGTCCAAGGGACCTTGGCTGAAAGGCTCTTTCATCTACTGCTTTGATCACCTGCACATCAAAGGTTCCCACATATAGCCACTCTACTCTGAAGTTGGGCCATTTGGAACAGCAGAGAGTAACTAACCTGACTTTTTTTTTTTTTTTTTTTTTTTTTTTTTTTTTTTTTTTTTTACTACTATTGAGAAGTTTTCTCCTCTTTCCTTAATTTCCCTCCAGTGGTTAACTAGGATAAATAACAGGGTAGATTCAGTCTGTCCCATGTCTGAAAATAAGTCCAAGTCCAAGTCCAAGAACACTTAAAAATAAAATCACCACCAAAACAGTTTGCCCCTAATACAGACACAAAAACCAGATAAGCCACTTAGCCAAACTCCCATCAATATCAAGTCTAGCAGATTCCAAAAATAGTGGAGTACTCTTTTTTTATTGAAAAACTTTATTTTAAAAAACAGAGATAAATGTACAAATTTTCAGCATTTTTGCATAAAAGTATACAAATACATTTTTAAGGTTGTAATTAAGTATTTGTGGGTACATATACATATACATATGTATACATGTAACAATAATGTAGGAAAAGAGGCTAGTAATTTGAGGTGATAGGAAAGAAACTGGGGAGGGCTGTAGGGAGGAAAGGGGGATGTGATACAGTTCTATTTTAATTAAAATATATTTTTTCTTGAACTTCACACAGTCTGTGAGTTGTTTCTGGGGTGTTCAGAGCTTTCTGGGGTTACTATCCCATTACCAGTGACTGCATATTAGGTCTGTTCATTTGTGACTGGGTTATCTCACTCAGAATGATAATCTCTAGATGCATCCATTTTCTTAGGAATTTTGTTAAGTCATTGTTTCTGATAGCTGAGTAGTATTCCATTGTGAAAATGTACCACAATTTTTGTATCCATTCATCTACTGAAGGATGTCTGGGTTCTTTCCAGCTTCTGGCTATTATAAATAGAGCTGAAAAGTACATTGTGGTGCATGTGTCTGTGTTGTATGTTGGAGTGTCTCTGGGGTAAATGCCCAGAAGTGGAATAACTGGCTCGTCAGGTAGTACTATGTCAATTTTACTGAGATGACTGATTTCCAGAGTGGTTGTATCAGTATAGAACCCCACCAACAGTGAAGAAGTGTTCCTCATTCTCTACACCCTCAACAGCATCTATTGTCATCTGAGTTTTGGATCTTTTTTTCTTGGACTTCCTACAGTATGTGAGTTGTTTCTGGGGCAGTGCGAGCCTATGAATGTTGGTGTTTTTGGATTTGGAGCATATATATTAAGGATTGAGAGTTCCTCCTGACAGATTTCCCCGTTAATGAGTAAAACGTGTCCTTCCTTATCTTTTTTGATAACTTTTGGTTGGAAATTTACTTTATGCGATATTAGAATAGCCACTCCAGCTTGATTCATGGGACTGTTTGCTTGGAAGTTTTTTTCCCACCCTTTTACTCTGAGATAGTGTCTGTCTTTGTTTCTCAGATGGGTTTCCTCTATGCAGAAAAATGCTGGATTTTGTTTATGTATCCAGTCTGATAGCCTATGTCTCTTTATTGGAGAGTTGAGTCCATTTATGTTAATAGATATCAAGGAATAGAGGTTTCTGTTTCCTGCTATTATTGCTTTTGTAGGTTGAGTTGTGTCTGTGTATTTTTCTTCTTTTGGTTTTCTTGCTTAGGAGTATTTTTGTTTTTACTATGATGTGGTTCCCCTCTTTGTATTGGGTTTTCCACCTATAATTCATTGTAGTGATGGGTTTGTGGTGATATATTGTGTAAATTTAGATTTGTCTTGAAATATCTTCATCTCTCCATTTATGGTAATTGATAGTTTTGCTGGGTATAGCAGCTTGGGCTGGCACTTGTGCTCTCTTAGGGTGTGCCATGAAGTCTGTCCAGGCTCTTCTAGCTTTTATAGTCTCTGTTGAGAAATCAGATGTGATTCTGATTAGTCCTCCTTTATATGTTACCTGACTTTTTCCCTTACTACTTTTAGTATTCTTTCTTTGCTTTGGGCACTTGGTGTTTTGACTATTATATGTTGGGAGAAATTTCTTTTCTGGTCCAACCTATTTGGAGTACTGAAGGCTTCTTTTATCCTCGTGGTCATCTCATTCTTGAGGATAGGGAAGTTTTCTTCTACGATTTCATTGAAGATATTTACTGTGCCTCTTAGTGATACTTTTCTTCCTCTTCTATTCCTATTATCCTTAGGTTCGGTCTTCTCATTGTGTCCTGGATTTCCTGGACATTTTGGATTTGGAGCTTTTTTTTTTTTGCATCTTCTCTGGCTGTTTTGTCTGTTTACAATGTTGTCTTCTGCCCCCGAGATTCTCTCTTCCAACTCTTGTAGTCTATTAGAAATGGTTGCATCTGTGACTCCTGATTTCTTTTTTAGGTGTTCTACCTCTATGGTTATCTCTTTTAGTGTTTTCTTTATTGTGTCAATTTCCGTTTTCAATTCCCTCTTCCATTCCTTCATCTCTTTGGTTCTATTTTCCTCTAGTTCTTTGAGTTCTTTGAGTGTTTTTTCTTGTTTCCTCTTTAAAAGCTTCTGAATCTTTTTGCTTTTCCTCCCATTCTTGTTTAAGTGTCTCTATCAACATCTTGAGGTATGATTTCAGGTCTGCGTCTTCTTTTTCTGGAGTGTTTGGCATTTCAATGCTTGCTGTTATGGGAGAGCTGGGTTCTGGTATTGCCAGGATGTCTTGGTTTTCTTAGGACATACTGTTTTGCTTTCCTCTTCCCATCTTGTTGTCAGTGATATGTTCTTGCCTTTCTCTTGTATCTGGTCTGTTTCCCTGGATCTCCACTGGTCCAGGTGTCAGATTGGCCGCGCCCTGTTCTGTGCCTTGAAGTCGCCACCGAGTGGAAACAGAAGTTCCAAAGTTGTGTTCCTGGTCCCTGGATCAGGCAGGGTGGGGGGGTGCGCTTTTCTTGTGTACTCCAAAGAGATCTCTCTGCTCCCTGGCTGCCCAGATCTACTCACCAGTGTTTAAACTTTTAGGAGCTGCTGATGAGAGTGGCAGGTGGGCTGGGCCCTGTCCTTCGCCCTGAATTCGCCTAATTTGTGTGTAAATGTTACTTGGTTGTAGTAGTGACCACAATTTTACCTCGGGAAGAGCAGACAGTGCTCTTAACTGCTAAGCCATCTCTCCAGCCCTCCCCCCCATTTTTGTATAATGGATAGAAGAACCATTATATTCTATCACTGTATCAAAGAAGTCATATGGTATCTACTACAAAGCAATAGGGAAAACAAGTCCTTGTAGATGATATAACAATGATATCTCAATGATGTGTACATTCAACTTCTTAAAATTACGAGTATGTTTGGATACATGGCAACATTTTATAGTTAAGTTATAAATTTAATGAAAGTTATTAATCTACTACAGATCATTTCACAGTATGACATTAAGTATTTAACAAATTTGAGTTATTTAAAAAAACAACCTTGAATTCACAATACTTAAAACTATGAAATCTGTTCATGAAGGGATTTTTTAGACTCTATTTTAAAGAACAAAGATAAAAAAATTTTAAACATTTTTTTGCATAAAAGTATACAAATACAACTGTGTCAGTGCTTGGCTTTTATTTTTTTCTTTCTTTTTTTTTTTAATGAGCAAAAAGTACATGTAATACAGGGTGCAACCCAGAATTTGTCAATGTGTTCTTGACGTGTAATAATTGAGCATGACTTTTTTTGTTATGTTTTGTTTTCTTTCTTTTTTTCTTAGACTTCACACAGTCTGTGAGTTGTTTCTGGGGCAGTCTGAGCCTCTGGGGTTAGCATCCCACTATCAGGGACTGCATATTATGTCTGTTCTTTTGTGACTGGGTTAGCTCACTCAGGATGATATTCTCTAGATGCAGCCATTTTCTTAAGAAATTGGTTAAGTCATTGTTTCTGGTGGCTGAGTAGTATTCCACTGTGTATGTAAATGTACCACAATTTTTGTATCCATTCATCTACTGAAGGACATCTGGGTTCTTTCTAACTTATGGCTATTATAAATAGAGCTGCTATGAACATTGTGGTACATGTACCTTTGTTGTATATTAAAGTGTCTCTGGAGTATATGCCCAGAAGTGGAATAGCTGGGTCTTCAGGAAGTACTATGGCCAATTTTATGAGGTATTGCCAGACTGATTACAAGAGTGGTTGTATTAGTTTACAATCCCAGCAACAGTGGAGAAGTGTTCCTCTTTCTCAACAACCTTGCCAGAATCTGCTGTCATCTGAGTTTTGGATCTTGGCCAATCTTAATGGTGTGAGGTGGAATTTCAGGGTTGTTTTGATTTGCATTTCCCTGATGGCTAAGGATGATGAGCACTACCTCAGATTTTTATCAGTCATTTGATATTCCTCAGCTGAGAATGTTTTGTTAAGCTCTGTACCCCATTTTTAATAAGGTTATTTGATTTTCTGGTGTCTACCTTTTAGAGTTCTTTGTATACCTTGGATATTAGGCCTCCATCTGATGTGGAGTTGGTAAAGAACTTTTCCCATTCTCTTGCCTACAGTTTTTCTTTCTTGACAATGTCCTTAGCTTTACAGAAACTTTGCAATCTCATTAAGTCCCATTTGTTAAACTTTGACCTTAGAGCTTGAGCCATTGGTGTTTTGTTCAGAAAATTTTCTCCTGTGCCTATGTGTTCTAAGGTTTTCCCTACTTTCTGATCTAATAGCTTCAGTGTATCTGGTTTAATGTGGAGATCTTTGATCCACTTACACTTGAGATTTGTACAAGTAGATAAGAAAGGGTCTATTTTCATTCTTTTGCATGCTGGGTGCCAGTTGGACCAGCACAATTTGTTGAATAAGCTGTCCTTTTTCAATTGAATATTTAAAGCTCCTTTGTCAAAAATCAATGACCATATAAGTGAGTGCTCATTTCTGGATCTTCTCCTTTATTCCATTGATCCTCATGCCTATTTCGGTACCAGTACCATGCAGTTTTCTGCACAATTGCCTTGTAATATAGCTTGAGGTCAGGGATAGTGATTCCCACAGATGTTTTCTTGTTGTTGAGGATGGATTTCCCTATTCTAGGTCTTTTGTTATCCCATATGAAATTGCACATTGATCTTTTCAACTCAGTGAAGAACTGGGTTGGAATTTTGATGGGGAATGCATTGAATCTGTAGATTGCTTTTGGTAGGATGGACATTTTTTAAATGTTGATCCTTCTAATCCATGAGCATTGGAGATCTTTCCATTTTCTGAGATCTTCCTGGATTTCCTTCTTTAGAGGTTTGAAGTTCTTGTCATACCGGTCCTTCACTTGCTTAGTTAGAGTCACACCAAGGTATTTCATAGTTTTTGTGACTAATGTGAAGGGTATCTTTTCCCTAATTTCTTTCTCCACATGTTTGTCCTTTGAGTATAGGAAGGGTATTGATTTGTTTGTGTTAATTTTGTATCTAGCCACTTTGCTGAACTTGTTTTTCAGCTGTAGGAGTTCTATGGTAGAATTTTTGGGGTCACTTAAGTACACTATCATGTCATCTGCATAGAGTGATGATTTTACTTCTTCCTTTCCGATTTGTATCCCCTTGGTATCCTTTGCTGTCTAATTGCTCCAGCCAGGACTTCCAGTACTATGTTGAATAGGTAGGGGGGGGAGTGGGCAGCCTTGTCCGGTCCCTGATTTTAGTGGGATTGCTTCAAGTTTCCCACCATTAAGTTTGATGTTGGCTGTTGGTTTGCTGTATATTGCATTTATTATGTTTAGGTATGAACCTTGGATTACTGTTCTTTCCAGGACTTTTAACATGAAGGGGTGTTGAATTTTGTCAAATGCTTTCTCAACATCTAGTGAGATGACCTTGTGATTTTATTCTTTGAGTTTGTTTATATGGTGAATTACACTGCTGGATTTCCTTATATTAAACCATCCCTGCATCCCAGGGATTAAGCCTAATTGGTCATGGTGAATTATCATTTTGATGTGTACTTGGATTCGGTTTGCAAGGATTTTCTTGAGTATTTTTTGCATCAGTGTTCATAAGTGAGATTGGTCTGACGTTCTCTTTCCTTGTAGGGTCTTTTTTGTGGTTTAGAGATGAGGGTTATTGTAGCCTCAAAAATGAGTTAGGTAGTATTCCATCTGATTCTATCTTGTGGAATAGTTTGGAGAGTATTGGTGTTATATCCGCAATAAATATCTGATAAAATTCTACACTGAAGCCGTCTCGACCTGGGCTTTTTTTTGGTTGGGAGGCTTTTGATGAATTCTTCTATTTCTTTAGGCGTTATGGGATTATTTAGTTGGTTTAATTTATCCTGGTTTAACTTTAGGATCTTGTATCTGTGTAGGAATTCATCCATTTCCTCCAGATTTTCCAACTTTGTGGAGTATAGGTTTTTGTATTAGGATCTGATGATTTCTTGAATTTCCTCAGTTTCAGTTGTTATTTCTCCACTTTCCTTTCTGATTTTGTTAATTTGTATACTCTCTCTTTGCCCTCTAGTTAGTCTGGCTAGGGGTTTATCAATCTTGTTTATTTTCTCAAAGTACCAGATCTTGGTTTTGTTGATTCTTTCCATGGGTCTTTTTGTTTCTATTTGGTCTATTTCTGCCCTAAGTTTGATTTGATTATTTCTTGCTGACTACTCCTCTTGGGTGTATCTGCTTCCTTTTGTTCTAGTGCTTTTAGCTGTGCTGTCAAGTTGCTGATGTATGCTCTCTCCTGTTTCTTTTTGGAAGCACTTAGGGCTATGAGTTTTCCTCTCAGTACTGCTTTCATTGCATCCCATAGGTTTGGGTATGTTGTGTTTTTGTTTTCATTGAATTCTAGAAAATCCTTAATTTCTTTCTTTATTTCTTCTTTTACCCTGCTATCTTTTAACAGAGCGTTGTCTAGTTTCCATGTGTATGTGGGCTTTTTGTTGTCTTTGTTGTTCTTAAAGACCAGCCATAGAACATGGTGATCTGAGAGGATGCATGGGAGTATTTCAATCTTCTTATATCGATTGAGGCTCGTTCTGTGTCTAATTATGTGGTCAATTTTCGAGAAGGTGCCATGTGGTGGTGAGAAGAAGGTGTATTCTTTTACTTTAGGATGATATGTTCTGTAGGTATCTATTAAGTCTAGTTGGTTCAAAGTCTCTGCTAGATTTACAGTGTCCTTGTTCAGTTTCTGTTTCCATGATCTGTCCATTGGAGACAGTGGGGTATTAAAGTCTCCCACTATTATTGTGTGGGGTGAAATGTATTTTTTGAGCTTTATTAGGGTTTCTTTTATGAATGTGGGTCCTTTTTATTTGGATCATGTATGTTAAGGATTGAGAGTTCTTCCTGACAGATTTCCCAGGTAATGAATAAAAAGTGTCCTTCCTTATCTTTTTTGATAACTTTTGGTTGGGACTTATTAATATACAAATATTTTATGTGGCCAACTGAGGGAACAGTCACATGTGAAGAATTGTTATTCAAATATTTACATATATTTTATCTTATATAATGTAGTACACATACCATGTTTCATGTATAGGAGCTCATTTATTCTGTCACTTATGAAATCAGTTGCAATATAAAACTGGATTCATTTAAGAAATTTTTAAATTGAAATATATAATGATCCATATGATCTGGCAATTTTAGAATTATGCATAGCTCAAAATCAATAAAATTCTACATAGTACACACTGAAACTTGTGTACTCACATTTACTGCAGCATGTTTTAATGATAAGATAACCAAGCTAGTTATTTATCAAACTATGAATGGATAAATATTTACTATATATGTACTAAGATGTATGACTGAGCCAAAATGAAGAATGAAGTCCTGCCACATATGTCAAAGCAAAACAAGCTGAAATGGAGAAATTATTAAAGAAAATATGCCAGATTTAAATAGATAAGAACCTCAGTTTTTTATATGATAATGAAAAAGGTGAAGTGGTTTATGAATAACACAGGGCTGGATTACATATGCACATATTATATAACCCCAATAAATATAAATGATACAAGTATTCTCATTAAAGTCCATGATAATATTTCCAAAAAAAAACTAAGGTATCAGAATCTCAGCATTTGTAGAAAATGAAAATTAAAGTATCCAACTAACACAACTCTTCTTTAGTTAAAATATATCACATCCAAATTTCTGCTTCTGACCAGTCTCTACATTTTCTCAGAAATTGTTCTATATTCCTGAAAACTCTTGGTGTCAAAGTATAATTTTTTTTTTTTTACCAAACAATATGACTAATTTATACACCATTGCTAGTCTATATTACCTTCATTGGCAAATATTTGTCTTCCTTTTTTTTCCTTTACCATTATTTTCTCCTGCTAGTGCCTTGGCTAGTATATTTCAGTTATATTTACTGAAATACAGTACTATAGTTTTAGCTTTTCAAAACTATAGGTGTTAGATCCCTGACCTCAAGAAGCTTACACTTTTAGAAATTTTTACTTTAATCCACATTTAGCAGTAAGAACAATATATCTAAAATTGCCACTTACATTTTAAAATAACTTAGGTCTTCAAGTAATTAAGAAATTATGTGAAAGAACATTAGCTATGACCAACCTTGTGTTTGTATATTAAATTATTGAAACTATATTGCAGTCTTTACTTCAGATGTAAATTTCCCTTGAGGAGAATGATAAAATGTCTATCCACCTGAGAGTACACCAACAAAACCACAGTGAACCAATGGCTTTAATTAGAGCTAATTACAGAAGTATAGATTAGTAATTATTTCCTGGCAAATTAAAAATGTTTGAAAGTCCACAGCAAAGAAAATGTGGTTCTTTGTCAACCATTAACTTCATATGAATCCTCAGAGAGGATTGGGGGTAAAGTTTGATAAGATCCTACAGCATAGGAACTGCTAATCAGCTATCCATCATCGAATAGCGTCAGGATGGCAGGATCCCCTTTCTCTAACAACTGTAAAATGCTTGTAGGTCTCAGGGAAGGGTGCTATTTAAAAGCCTTATCTTCTTCTACATTCCATAATTGGCCAGTCTGGTTTGGGTCTTTTAGAAGTAACCACAGCTACAGTTGCCTTATAGTACACAGACAACAGCATTTTGCAATAAGTATGATAGGTACATACAGTTTTGGGTGTATTATAAGACCGTGTGAATGCATGATGCATTCACAAAGCCTAATTATCAAATTAGCAATGCTCAAAACTCAACAAAGACAAAAAAAGCTTGTCTTGACTGCCTTAATATCCCCTAGAGTGAATGAACATAGACTATTCATCTGAATACTCTACTACATTACATTTTCTTACACACATACAATAAACTTTGATCATATTTATTCCCAGTGATCTAATGTAACCTCTCTGTCTCTTTCCATTTCACATATTTTAATTGGCATGTCTCCCTCCCTACACAAAATTAGCAATATTAGCATAAGTGAAAGTTCACCAGGAACCACTTCACAAATATTATGACTCTGGAATTTTGTTTGTATATACTTGTGACACTTGTACTCATTTTTTACCTTTTCCTGGATGAATTTGTAAATTATAATTTTATTAGTCTTGAGACCAGGTTATACTTCATTGTATATTTCTTCATAGTATGTAAAACAATAGTATTTCAGATCATACCTAATCCAGAGAAATTAATTCCATTTTACAAGCAGATTTTGATTTCATTTGTGATCAGAATATTTTTGGGCTCCTGAGTAGAAAAAGATATATCATAGGTAGCTCAGGTTGATAAATGACTCATTATTTAATGAAGAAGAAACTGGAAGAACAACATCTGAAGGTGAAGTGGGAACATACCAGAAAGTGGATAAATTAAAATTATATTAAGGAAACCAGTATAAAGCAATTATTGGACACACTAGGCTGGGCAAATTTGTAACTCTCTCACCTAGATACTATAAAATGTTGAACATCTAGTAGTGTTATGCCAATCACCTCAGAGTGCCTACCCACATGAAACTCAGTATTTCTGTTAAAAAAAAATAGAGTCCAACCTACTCTTTGTGGTGTTATAACTGGTTAGCTCCAACTTATGTATCCCTATGCTCTCTTCTTTTTGGTGGAGTAAAGTCATGTGGGCCAAGGGGAATAGACTGGTATACAGGGAGTATATTCTGTATACCAGTCCAGTCCCTTTGGCCCACATGACTTTATTTCACCAAAAACATTCAAAACTTCTAGATCCAACACAGCAAATTTTACTTTTCCCAGCCTGCTCCTTATAACAATCTAAGTGGAGCAAAGGAAATGACAAAGAAATTCTACATACTCAGATATCATTGCTAGAATAGAAGCAATATGAATTAATTATTCAGTATCTTTTCTCTAAAATATATCAGTTCTATAATGCTAATGAAAATTATCTAGAAGGACTTGAGAATACAGAAATCATAAATATATCCATAACTATTAAAACAAAACTATAGTGTAAACACAAAAGGTACCTATATGTAGCACATGTAGTAATAATAACTTAGATATTGTTCACTTCAATTTTCCAATTAAAATAAAGAAACGAAGATACATCTATCTTCTACCTACAAAACACATACCAGTTATTAAAATGCATGCACTCTTTTATAAAAGGGGGATGAATAAAAAATACTATGATCAAATGGAACCAGGAATCAAGAAGTTATAGCTATCTAAATATCTGACAATAGACTACAAATTAAAGCTAATCAGAAGAGATAAAGATAGACACTATTCTATTCAAGGGAAAAGAAGACAAAAGATACATTGTCACCCTAAAATGTGAATAAAAAGTGAAAAGCATCTGATTTCATTAAAAAAATCTACTACTGGAATTAATGGCACCTATTAACAATTATCTTTTAATAGCAGGTAAGTGACATTAATACTCCACTTTCTGCAACAAATAGGTCATCTGTGTACAGAAGAACCAACCAAATAAACAAAGAAACAAAAACATCAGAAATAATCAACAGCATGATACATCGAAGAGACTTAACAATATCTATAGAATATGTTGTCCAAACACAGAAGGACAAACATTCTACTCAGTAGCACATGAAAGCTTTTCTAAACAGATCATACTCTGGGACACGAAAACACTCTAGTAAATATTCACACTCATGGTGATTAAACAGCTCACTATGACAGGACATGTTTCAAAGAACTCAAGAATGACATTAAAAAAATTCAAGAATTAATAAAAATGCAAACGTGTCATGCCAAAATGTATGGGACACATTGAAAGTATTTATATGAGGAAAATTATAACTTGACATTAGAGGAGTGGTATGAAAACCTAATACATTGGAAACTTCCTGAAATATCTGAGCACAATCCTAATGAAATCTCCAAATAATAGGGAGAAGGAATCTTAACTGATAATCTCTTTTCAACAAACATGCTTTCAGTACTGGGATTAAATGGCTTTCAAATCTGTTGTTGGCTGATGGATCTCACCCAAATCATCCCAAATCCAGGCTGGTACCAAATGTGGCCAAATAGTTCTTCTTCACAAAATGAGAGTGGAGCCTTGTTGCTGAGGTCAGCACTAACATCACCCATTGGACATGAAGTAGAGCTAGTGCTTACTTGATGACTTCATTCCTACGTTCTAGTCTCTTTGTTGTGGAAAGATACTTGCAGGTTACTAAAAGAGAAGTGTAAACACCAACT
The DNA here is from genome assembly GCF_963924665.1 of Micromys minutus. Classification (NCBI taxonomy): domain Eukaryota; kingdom Metazoa; phylum Chordata; class Mammalia; order Rodentia; family Muridae; genus Micromys; species Micromys minutus. Next base: position 119,152,432 of record NC_137970.1, on the reverse strand, counting down.
TGGGTTGCCAACCACTGAACAACATTTCTTGCCTGAAAAATGTGTTAGTGCATATTTTAGTACATATATGGTGGTACACCAATTGTAATCAACAATTATCTGATTTTACCTAAAGTTTTCTCCAATAGAAAGAACCCATGCTAGACTCAAGATGTTAGGTATTCTTGTGAGGGATTCTCTTAATAAGATTATTTAAAAATAGAACACCACCCTAAATTGAAAAGGAAATTTATGATGGCAGTTTACATAAAAGTACATGTCAGAATATAACTTTATTCTTTTAACTGCTTGCTCCCTTACTCTGATTGGCAATTCCATCTATCATATTGCTGAAGACATTGGAGATATTTTTTTTCAAATCCTCTAGTTCTCCAGTACCATATTGCCACTACAGATATATTCAAGCTCATAAAGTGAACAAGTACCAGATTCTCAGTCTTTATGTTATGTTGTACTATCTGAACTATATCCTATAAGAATATGTGGTGTGTATGTGTGTATGATAAATACACATTAATTATATATGTATATGTGTATTTTATATGTGTATTTGTATATGTGTGTATGTCAGTTCAGTTCCTTTAACAAACTCAAAAATGTAGTATACGAAATTTTATGTAAACATAAACAATATGATTTGCATTATGTGTTTTTAATATTGCCCTCTATTTTCTTGCTTCTCTGCTCCCTAGTTACTGACTCCTGTCTTAATATTAATGTTTCTTTTAATCCTTTATTTTAATTTTATTTTCTATATCCATTATAATCCAATACTCTCTTTTGTTTGCATATATTTCTTCATCCTTGTTTTTTTTAACAAATTCTATCACATCAATTGTCTCTTACTCTAATCACTGTGTATATATAGTTTCTCTTTTTTTAATAAGTTGAGGTAAAAAATATTGAAAGTATAGTGATTGTTATCAGAGAATGAAGAGAATTCAAGGGAGGAATGAGGCAAACATTATGAATGAGCACTATTTTATCAACAGTGGCAAGATTTGCTATGATTGTTACAATACAATTATAATAACTATTGGAACTGTATATTTTATTTATTTTTTTATTATTGGTTATTTTATTTTTTACACTTCATATGTTTTTCCACTCCCCTATTTCCCATCTGTAAGCCCCCATCCCATTCCCCCTTCCCTTTGCCTTTATGAGAGTGCTTTTTCACATAGCCCCATTCCCACCACACTGCTCTAGTATCCCATTATCCTGTGATTCCCAGCCTTTACAAGACCAAGGTCCTCTCCTCCAATTGATGACAGGTAAGGCAATCCACTGCTACATATGGAGCTGGAGCCATGGGTTCATGCATGTGTACCCTTTGTTTGGTAGTTTAGTTACTGGGAGCTCAGGGTGGTCAGGTTAGTTGATATTGTCATCCTATGGGGTTGTAATCCACTTCTGCTCCTTCAGTTCTTCACCTAACTCTTTTACTAGGGTTCTTGTGCTCAGTTCAATAGTTGACTGTTAGTATTGGCATCTATATTGGTTAGGAGCTCTCAGAACCTCTCAGGGTGCAGCTATACCAGGCTCCTGTCAGCAAGCACTTCTTGGCATCAGCAATAGATCTGGAACTAGTGTATGCAAGGAGGATTGATTCCTAGGTGGGATTGTCTCTGGATGGCCCTTCCTTCATTCTCTGCTTCTTCATTTTCCTCTCTGCCCAATATCATTAGTCATCAGGAAAGTGCAAATCAAAATGTTGCTGAGAGTCCACAACACACCAGTCAGAATGGCTAAGATCAAAAACTCAGGTGACAGCAAATGCTGGTGAGAATTTGCAGAATAAGGAACACTCATACATTGTTGGGGATTGCAAGCTGGTACAACCACTCTGGAAATCAGTCTGGCAGTTCCTTAGAAAATTCAAAGTAGTGTTACCCGAGGACCCAGTAATATCATTCCTGGGCACATACCTAAAAGATGCTCCAACATATAACAGGGACACATGTTCCTCTAAGTTTATAGTAGCCTTATTTATAATAACCAGAAGTTAGAAACTATAGATTGCCCTGAAGCTGTTTGTATTTTAATGTTACTTCCACTTCCCCAAGAAGGGCTGCCTAGTCATATGACTCCAACTGAACCTTCCCACTTTCAATAGTAAAATAAAGGAAAGTCAGTGACTGGGCAGGGTGAAGGAGGTGGAGAGAAGAGATGTCTCTTAGGTCAGAGGACAGAGGGGGAAGGTCATGGCAACATGGAGCTTCCCAAAGACCAGCTAGACCCAGGTGATATTGATTGGTGTTAAAAATCTATGATGGTTGGCGCCACTCACCCATCTCAAAAATTTTAACCCAGAACTGTATATTTTAAATGCAAGAAAAATGTTTTGAAATATTTTCATCTTAAAGAATGAATATAGAAAGTACAAAGATTTTTAACACTTAAAATATGCTTTGAGTATGATAAAATCTATATACATCTCAAAACATGACAGGACACCAAATAAACATGTATAATTTTATGTTACTTAAATTTTGTATTTAAGAAACAGTTAAATTAAAAGTAAAATATTTCAAATAAATCACTTGAACAAACATAAAATTCACCTCATAAACCAGTTTTTTTCAAAGTAAAAATATAAGTGAAGTTTTACTCTGACACATGGAGTGATTTTTTTTTCCTTTTTATTCATTCTTTGGAAAATTAAACATAGAATACTTTTTAAAAAGTATAACTCGTAATGATACTTATAGAGTCATTAAATTCCTTGCAATGCTAAATATTCCAATAGTCAACTTGCAACCAGCTTTCTATCATCTGAGTATTTTAGCAATACTAGTGAGAAAATGAAACCTTAACTAGGAATTAAAAGGTTTTGATATCTGCAGCTTAAAAATGTGACCACAGCTCAAAGTCAATCAGTGGAATTAACAAGGCTTATTACTTTGTAGTGACCTCTAATAGTGTTCAATTTAAGTTTACATTTGGAGATTTTAATTATTATTTGAGCTGTGGTTTCTCATTTGAAAATCATATTAGTAGTCTTTGTAAACATTTCAGTGAGTTCCACAGTCATACTAAAATGTTATATAACCTTCAAATGCTATACCATATGTTTATTCTATTATATAGATAAGATATTTCTAATAGAAGTTCTATCAATTGGTAGGCACATAATACTCTAAACCTGAGTTTAATTTGATACCTTCTGTAAATATATTTCCAGTTCAAACACTGAGGAAGAAAATAAAAGTATCTAGCTAATTAATGCCTATTCCATATTTGAAAATATGACTGTATATACATATTTAGAGTAGCTGAAGATAAGCAGGTACAATCATATGCAGTGGTTCTGTCATGAGTAAAATATTTTTTGGCCAAATATTAGGCACAGAATCAAGTTCTTTTTTGTAGATTAGAATTTTCACCAATAGAATTTTATGTGTCCAATATTGAATTTTAATTAACCACCAAGTTTAAACTCAAGGTCATTTATTCATTAGCCTTAATTCTTGAAAACACTTTCATTAAGAAATATTATGTTGCCCCTCTCTCCCCTGCTCCCATCCTAATCCCCCTCTCCACCCCTCACCCAATTGCTTTGGCATTCCACTACATTGGGAAAAGATGTCTTCCCTATACCAAAAGACTCTTCTCACATTGATGCTAGACAAAGCTATCTCCAGCTACATATGCAACTGGATCAATATGTTTCTCAATGTGTGCACAAACTTGAGAGCTTTGGTTAGCTACAAGCATGCTCAGCTGTATCTATATGACTCTAACATAGTCCCTGAGGAGGTAACTCAATTTAGTTCCTGCCTGTAAGTACTTCTTGGGATCAGCTATAGTGCTTGGATTTGGTGACTGCATTTGTGGTGAAGCCCTGGGTGAGGCGGCTTCTTACTGATCTTTTCTTCAATCCCTGTTCCTCTAATTGGCCTTGCATTTCTTTCAGTGAGTGTTTTGTTCTCTCTTCTAAGAAGGACTGAGGCATCCACATTTTGGCCTTCCATCTTTTTGAGCTTCCTAATGTCTGTGAATTATTTCTTGGGTATTCAGAGCTTTTGGGGCTAGTATCTGCTTATCAGTGAGTGCATAACAATTCAATGTAAATACCAGGTATATAATAAAAAATATTATGTTGTGTTTCAGAATTTCATATAAAAATCTTGCATTATTCCTAAGTTGAGTTATTAGTGACATTATAGTCATTAATTTTAAGCTCTAACATATGTATAGTACAGAAGTGATTGTTTTAATACTGTAGAAAGCTTGCAACACACTACTAAGTTGAGATGCTAGATAAAATACAATATCTAAAAAATTTTTATGTTTTGTACCTTTTGATAATAACTAAAATACAGGGTCTATCCAGAACTAGAAAAGTTGTACATCCTTGTCATGATTGCTCTGCTTAAGGAAGTAATAGAAATGTTGATAAATATTTCATTAGAGCACAGACCTTAGAATTTCTAATTGTAAACATTATTTCTTCAAAGACAAGAGTATGGGACTAGAGAGATGGCTCAGTGATTAAGAGCTCTGACTGCTCTTCCAGAGAGGTCCTTTGTTCAAATCCCAGCACCACATGGTGGCTCACAACCATCTGTAATGAAATCTTATGCCCTCTTCTGGTGTGTCTGAAGACAGCTACAGTGTACTTATATCCAAAAAAAATAGATAAATATTTTTTTAAAGGCAGAGTGAAATGTTAGAGGTAGAGGATATTTTTAGAGGCTGCTATAGAACATAACTACCATTTATGTTTTATCATATTGGACTATTAAGTGAAGTGAATGAACATGACTGCCAGTCATCCGCATTTAATGTCCAGTATACAACTGATACTTTTATTAAATTATATATGTTCAATGTCATTGAGGGAATATCATCCTGAGTAGAGTAACCCAGTCACAAAAGAACACACATGATTTAAAGTCACTGATAATTGGATACTAGCCCTAGAAAGCTCTGAATACCCAGGAAACAACTCACAGACCTTGTAAAGCTCAAAAAGAAGGAAGGCTAAAACGTGGAAGCCTCAGTCTATCTTAGAAAAAAAAAGAAAAAATGATATTCAACATATATTATTGTGTAACAAATTTTGTGATCTGTAATAATATTTTATTAAATAAATTAATTAATAAAAAGGGAAAATATTTTATATTGATTAAATCATCATGTTCCCCATATGGAAGTGTTGTACAATGGGTCATCTCTACAAAGGAAGACAATATTACTAGCATATGCCTTTTCTATTACAAAGCTTATCTTCATTTTAATTCTAAATTATGTTCTGTGTGCAAAACAAAAGGAACTTTATTCTGATATTAAGAACACATGCAAGCATACATACAGGTATACACCCTGATAGAATTATAATATTTGACTTAAATACTACAAAGTTATAGTAATAAAACAGTATGAAACTGTCACTAAAATAGAGCATTATCACAGAATAGAGAACTCAGAATCAAATTCAAGGTGGCCAATAGTTGGCAACATTCTGATAACAATATAAATTTATAGTGAGACAGAAATTATATACTCAAAAGATGTATTTAAAGAGGCAGGGACTGTAGCTGATTATATTTTATTGTCTTCTTGAAAATCAATGAGAGGATAGATTCCAGAGGTTTTCTCATAAAATTGAAAACTGTACTAGAAAATATGCATTTTAATGAGATCAATATAGCTATTCTTTCAATGGACACATATTTTAAAGCATGATCATTTTACATAAGAGATGAGCAAATGTTTAACAATCTAAGTAAATAAAAAGTAGAAGTACAATGAGATATTCTCTTTGAATCTAGAATATAAGCCATTTATTATGAATATATGATGTATTGAATAATGAAATATTTGTTAGAATATTTTTTGCTCCTGCTTTAGAACAAAATTAGATGTATTTAACTGAAAAAGATAATGTGAGATATTCTCTAGACTCATGTATAAAACCAAGTATTAATTAAAGTAGCAATTGAGAATGACAAGGAATCTGATAAAATGAAATGTACAGATGTTAGGGAGAGAGTGCAAAATTGAATGAACATTACAGAAGGCAATTTTAAATGTTCAAATGACTTGAAATATCCATAGACATTGAACTGTAACTTAAGCATGCATATACATATATGTATATATATATATGTATATATATATACATATATATACACACACACACACACACACACACACATATATATATATATATATATATATATATATATATATATATATATATACACATATATTTTTTTTCAAAATAAGCAATAGTCTGCAATCTCTATTTTTTGTGCTATGAGAAAAAATATGTCTTATGGAAAAGAGGTGAAGAGAAATATATATATATATATTGAATGTTACAACCTGCTTCTAGCTTCTATGGATGTCATAAAGCTGCACAAATATATTTCTGTATTAGTGCTCTATGGGAAAATATTATACTAATCTTATTTAATTTTTGTTCTGCAAACTACACATCTCCAAAAATCTATATAAGTCCCTTAGTAGGAGATAATTTAAAATAATTCTAGTCAACATGATTCATTTAGCAGACAAGGAAAACCTGGAAATAGTGCCCAAAGAAAGAAATACTTACTCAAATTTCCAATGTCTTGATCTAAAAAGTAAGAACTGGGATATGCTACAATTTTAATTAAGAGTATTTTAACTTCACTATTCCAGATTACTTGATTTTCCTCACTATGATTTTTATCATGGTCCAGTGAATATGCAAAAAGAACAGGCACCATTTTTAATATAATTACCTTTAAATGTTAGTAAAGACCCTTAGAACACTGCTTGCTTTACTGTTGTATAGATCAAAACAAAATGTTGACTAAACTGCTGTCTACACAAATGAGTCAGAGGTGTGGTGAGAGAAAAATGACACAGATAATTTGAATTTGAGCCCTGAGTACTTTCCTGTTTGTAAACTAGGCAGAAAAATTAGAACTTGTGAAGAAATGGCAGAAGTAGAAAAATATGTCATATTTTCAAGAAGTCAAGTTAGGAAATTGAAGAATTATTTATTCCATGTTAGAGAGCAGGGATCTTATTAATTTTCTGCAGCATCTTCATATTTGACTCAAAATGTAAGTTTCTTAACCTAGATCAGAGCCAATTCACATTTGATAGACTCTTATTTTATCACTGGTACATATTTGACCTATTTAATGATGGTCCTAACAAAACTGTAAATTGCAAGCAGTTTTTTCAATGCAAGCCACTCAACTGTCAACCATGTTGCCAATGGCATGAAGGAACAGATGTTTAGTAAGCATTTCTTGGAGCTTATGAGAAAAGTTGTCTGAGAAAGTGGTTCTTGAAATCAGACATGATGACAAACAAGTTTCAAGCTTATAATAATTGAGAAACCTGAGGACAGAAAAATAAATTAAGCAACAGAATGGTCACCAAAATGAACTTCTTAGAAATTTTTTTTTGCCCTGGCTTTTGTATAATATACTATAGATTTAGTAGTTGTACTGATATTTTGCTGATAATAAATCAAAAAACACTTTTAAGTAATAATATCATTTCCTTATAAATCTAACTATGAAAGATAATTTCACAGTAATTTCTAGGTTTTAAACATTTTAGTCTATGTAATTTGGAAGATAAAACGATTGCTGTTCAAGAAAGCCTGGATAGTAAAATACATCTCTTTGACTTTCCTCAAATGAACAGGAAAAAATAGGCAACATCTTTTCCCATCATATTTTCCAGCTAGTGTCAAGCCTTAAAGATAAGATAACCAACTTAAACTAATAATTTGCAAGCAGAAGTAAAGTACTTAAACTACATTTTGAGATTTTGAGTTACCAAATGTAAGAAATATATGGTGTCCCCAATGCTTTCATTTAAAAATATTGTATAAAACTCTTTCCTTAACACAAAAGGACATATATTCCTCTTTTTAACTCTCCATTTAAAATTTTTAATTAGATATTTTATTTATTTACATTTCAAATGTTATCACCTTTTTCCCATTTCCACCCTGCAACCACTCTATCTGATTCATCCTTATCTTGTGTCTATGAGGGTGCTTCTCCCCCACTCCTACCTCACTGTCCTAACATTCCACTACACTGGTAATCAAGCCTTCACAGGACCAACGACCTCCCCTCCCACTGATGCCAGTTAAGGCCCCCTCTTCTACAATCCTTTTGCTAACTCCTACATTGAGGACCTATCTTCTTTAACAGATGCAGCATAAATTATAGGAGATGAAGACAGATACAGTTATGGTAACTGATTAAAGCTCCAAAGATATGCAATCAAATCAAATTGCAATATAAAGTATACATATATATTATTTTACAATTTGATTAGATTTTATTATGCATATTCCAGAAAAAAAATTAGTCATTTACATATCCTTGGACACTGTGAATAAATTCTTTACATATAAAGCAATAAATGTGCTTTATAGTAATTATTCATAGACCACAAATGTAATAACATTTCAACTTTTAAAACGACATTCTATTTGGGGTCTACTATTGTGGCAAATGTAAGCCAGAATATAATATAACCTTATTTTAACCATATTCTAAACATTCTTGTTAAGGTAAAGAGATGTCTTTAAAGGTAACATATGCCAGTAATATAATGGGAATGTCAGATGGCTGAATAATGACCATAGACCAGAAAGTTAGTTAAATAAAACTATCTTAAATGATATCAAGTACCTGAATTTTAGCCCGATAACCTCTCCATTACTATAAGAGGAAAAACCCCTAAACCCACTATAATTCATTTTTTTTTATTTTTAGTAAGTGAGATATTTCTCTCTTTTCATATAAGGAGCTTGGTATGTCAAATCTTAAAGCTAAATGAGCTTTTGACAGAACCAGGATCTTTCAAGCTGGCTGCTCTCTGATGCAAGATGAAGTTTCATGCACTGGATAACAATGGTAGGAAAAGTATGAAAGAGAAAAGTTTCCCTATAAAACCTTGTCTTCCTGTAAGCACTTCTTGGCATCAGCAATAGTGCATTGGTTTAGTGTGTACATATGGGGTGTATCCCCAGGTGAGGCAGTCTCTGAGTGATCTTTTCTTCAGTTCCTGCTCCTCTATCTGTCACTGTATATTCTCCCATATGTTGGAGCATCTTTGGGGTAAATGACCAGAAGTGGAATAACTGGGTCATGAGGTAGTACTATGCTCATTTTTCTGAGGAACCGCCAGACTGATTTCCAGAGTGGTTGTATCAGTTTACAACCCCACCAGCAGTGGAGAAGTGTTTCTCTTTCTCCATATCCTCACCAGCATCTGTTGTCATCTGAGTTTTGGATCTTGGCCAATCTGACTGGTGTGAGGTGGAATCTTCATGTTGTTTTGATTTGCATTTCCCTGATGGCTAAGGATATTGAGCACTTCCTTAGATGTTTCTCAGCCATTCGATATTTCTCAATTGAGAACTTTTTGTTTATGCCTGTACCCCATTTTTAATAGGGTTGTTTGATTCTCTGCCATCTTGCTTTTTGAGTTCTTTGTATACCTTGGATATTAGGCCTCTATCTGATGTGGGATTGGTAAAGATCTTTTCCCACTCTGTTGGCTGCCGTTTTGTTTTCATGATAGTGTCTTTAGCCTTACAGAAACTTTGCAATCTCATTAAGTCCCATTTGTCAATCTTTGACCTTAGAGCTCAAGCTATTGGTGTTCTGTTTACGAAATATTCTCCTGTGCCTATGAGTTCTAAGGTTTTCCCTAATTTCTCATCTAATAGTTTGAGTGTTCCTTGTTTAATGTGTAGATCTTTAATCCACTTACACTTGAGTTTTGTACAAGGAGATATGAAAGGGTCTATTTTCATTCTTCTGCATGCTGAGTGCCAGTTGGACCACCACCATTTGTTGAATAAGCTGTCCTTTTTCCATCGAATGTTTACAGCTCCTTTGTGACCATATATGTGAGGGCTCATTTTTTGATCTTCTATTCTTTTCCATTGATTCACATGCCTATTTTATACCAGTACCATAGGTTTTTTAGCACAATTGCCTTATAATTTCACTTGAGGTCAGGGATAGTGATTCCCACAAATGTTTTCTTGTTGTTGAGGATGGATTTCCCTATTCTAGTTCTTTTGGTATTCCAGATGAAATTGCACATTGCTCTTTCCAACTCAGTGAAGAAGTGGGTTAGAATTTTGATGGGGATTGCATTGAATTTGTAGATGGCTTTTGGTAAGATGTCCATTTTTAATATGTTGATCCTTCCAGTCCATGAGCATGAGAAATCTTTCCATTTTCTGAGGTCTTCCTCGATTTCCTTCTTTAGAGGTTTGAAGTTCTTGTCATACAGGTCCTTCACTTGCTTAGTTAAAATCACACCAAGGTGTTTGATAGCTTTTGTGACTATTATGAAGAGTATCTTTTCCCTAATTTCTTTCTCCACATGTTTGTCCTTTCTCTACAAATTCTGCCAGAGATCTCCTACAGCTCATAAACAAGTTCAGCAAAGTGGCTGGATATAAAATTAACTCAAACAAATCAGTAACCTTCTTATATTAAATGTACTACAATTTTTGTATCCATTCATCTACTGAAGGACATCTGGGTTCTTTCCAGCTTCTGGCTATTATAAATAAGGCTGCTATGAACATAGTGGTGCATGTGTCTTTCTTATATGTTGGAGCATCCTTTGGGCATATGCCCAGGAGTGGAATAGCTGGGTCCTCCAGTAGTACTATTTCCAATTTTTTGAGGAACCTCCAAACTGATTTCCCGAGTGGTTGTACCAGCTTGCAATCTTACCAACAATGAAGGAGTGTTCCTCTTTCTACACATCATCACCAGCATCTGCTCTCACCTAAGATTTTGATCTTAAACCTTCTGATTGGTGTGAGGTAGAATTTCAGGGTTGTTTTTATTTGCATTTCACTGATGAAAAGGGATGTTCAGCATTTCTACTGCTGATGCCAACAAGTGCTTACTGGCAGGAGCCAGGTATGAATGCCTTCTCAGAGGCCCTGTCAGAGTCAAACAAATACATTTAAAGATGCTTGCAGCTAACCATTGGACTGAACATGGGGACTCAGATGAAAGAGATAGAGAAGGAGCTGAAAAGTTTTGCAACTTCATGGGAAGAATAACATTATCAACCAACCAAACCCTCCACAACTCCCAGGGAATAAAACACCAACCAATGAGCACACATGAAGAAACTCATGCTTCCAGTTACATATGTAGCAGAGGACAGCCTTTTCTGTCATCAACAGGAGAAGAGGCCTTTCGTCCAATGAATGTACAGTTTCACAATTTAGAAAAATGCCAAAGCACTGAGTTGGAGAATGCAGTTGGGAGAGGGAACACCTTGATGGAATCAAGTGTAGGAGCAGGGGGGAGGGGAGATAAGGGGAAGGGGTAATATTTTAAAAGTAAATACAGAGCATATCCAACAAAATAAGTGTCTATTCTTAATTGGAAAAAAAATTCAGCTAAAAATTATGAAGTCATTGTCTAGTGAACTAAAACATTCATATAAAATCACTACTTGCAGCCATCTGACTATATTTTTTGATTTATTTATTTTACTTATTCATTTATATCCTGCTAACTCCTCACCTGCTTCTCACCTCCTTCCACCATTCTTCCACTGTACCTTCCTTTCCATCTCCTATGAGTAGAGAGGGGCCTCCATGGTGATCCCTCTACCCTGGTACATCAAGTCCACAGGCTAGATACATCCCTTTCTACTGAGGCCAGTCAGATATGGCAGTCCACCTAGAAGAACATATTTCATGGATAGTTAATAGTTTTTCATATAGCTTCATTTCAGTTGTTTAGTACTCACATGAAGACCAAGTTTCACATCTGCCACAGGAGGCATAGGTCCAGTCATTATATGCTCTTTTGTGGAAGATTAGTCTCTAAGAGCATCAAGGGTCCAGGTTAGTTGACTCTGTCGGTCTTTCTGTGAAGTTTGCATCCCTTTTGGAGCCTGCAACCCTTCCTCCTATTATTTCATAAGAGTCTCCAAGCTCCAACTACTACCTAATTATGGGTGTATGTGTCTGTCTTAGTCAACTGCTGGGTGGACCCTCTGAGAAGTCAGTAATAGTAGACTCCTATCTGTAAGCATAACATAGTATCATGAATATTGTCAATGACTGGTACTTGTCCATGAGATTGGTCTCAAGTACGGCCTGTTGTTTTTTGCCCATTCCCTCTGTCTCTCTTCTTTCCCAGTCTCTGTCTTCCTTCTAGACAGGATAAATTTGGGTTCAAAATTATTGTTGGTAGTTTGGAATCCCTATTGCTAAACTCTACTTCCTGCCTGTTTACTGGGTGTGACTTCTTTAGCTTCCATATCCCCTATGCTATGAGTCACGGATAAGATAACTCCAATTAATTCTTTAGTGTGTCCTTTATCCAAGGTTTCTGTCTCATCCAGTAGATGTCCCCCAACCCCATCTCTGTCAGCTTCAACTTTCCATTCATTCTAATGGTCATATGGCTATTTCTCCAAAACTTCCGGGGACATGATACTGAACAGCCCCTCATTATCCTTTCCATCCCCTCTCCCACTTAGTTCTTTCTCTATCTGCCTCTCGTGACTATTTTGTTCCACCTTCAAAGTGAGACTCAAGCACCTGTGTTTCTGCCTTCCTTCTTGTTTACTATTTTTGGGTCTGCAGAGTATAGCATGGGTATCTTAGATTATATGGTTAATATTTACTTATCAGTGAATATATATCATGCATATCCTTTTGGAAGTGGGTTATTGAACTCAGTATTATATCCTCAAGTTCCACCAAATTCTCTGAATATTCATGATGTCTTAGTTTTTAATGGCTGAATAGTATTCTATCATGTGGATGTACCACATTTTCTTTATCTATTTGAGTAGAGGGACTTCAAGTTTGTTTCTAGCTTCTGGCTGTTAAAAATACAGCTTCTACATAGTTGAACAAGTGTCTTTGTGGGATGCTGGAGCATCTTTTGGTTATATGCCAAGGAGTGGTATAGATAAATCTTGAGATAGAATAATTGCCAGTCTTTTGAGAAAGCAACATATTGATTTCCATATTGGTTGTAAAAAGTGTGTGCTCCAAACAGCAATGGAAGAATGTTTCACTTGCTTCATGTTCTTGCCAGCAGGTACTGTCACTTGTGTTTTCTATCTTAGCCATTCTTATGAGTGTAAGGTTGAACCTCAGGGTTGTTGTTGTTGTTGTTGTTTTTTAATTTCCCTAATAACTAAAGAATTTGAACATTTAAGTATTATTTGGCAATTCAATATTCCTCTATTGATTATTCTGTTTCACACTGTACCCTACTTTTTACTTTTCTATTTTTATCTTTTAATCTGTTTTTTACAATCTAGAGGTTATACCCCTTCAATCTGACTGTGCCTCATCCCATTCTTCTGCCCCTGTCTTCAAGAGGATTTCTCCACCCCCAACTCCCACCCCACTAGAACTCTCCATTCCCTGGAACCTTAAGTCTTTCTGGATTTAGATGCATCTTCTCTCACTGAGGCAAGACCAGGGATTTATCTGCTGTATATGTGTCTGGGTATCAGTTGCTGTATGCTGCCTGTTTGGTCACTCAGTGACTGAGAGACCTCAGGGTTCAGGCTAGTTAAGACTGTTGGTCTTCCTATGGGGTCACCTCCATCCAGAGTTTCCCTAATTCAACCACAAGGACATTTGGCTTCTGTCCATTGGTTGGGTAGAAGTATCTGAGTCTGTCTCTTTCAGCTACTTGTTAGGCCTCTTGAAAGGAAGCCATGCTAGGCTCATGTCTGTAAGCCAACCATAGCATCAATAATAATGTCAGGCCTTGGAGCCTCCCCAAGAGTTGGATTCCAATTTGGGATGTACACTGAACCTCCTTTACCTTAATTTCTTCTCCTGTTTTTGTCCCTGTAATTCTAAAAGACAGGAGTAATTCTGGGACTGAGTTTTTGATTGTGGATGGCAACACCATCCCTCTACTTGATATCCCAACTTTCTGCTGAAAGTGGAATCTAAAAGTTCTTTCTCACAACTATAGAACATTTCATCTAAAGTCCCTCCATTTGAGTCCTGAGAGTCTCTCACCTCCTAAGTCTCAAGTACATTCTAGAGGATCACCCAATCACCTATTTCCTAAATTTGCCTGTTTTCATTGTTTCTGCTGGCCCTCATGGCTTTACTCCTGTTCTACCCATTGATAACAGACCATGTTCTTCTTTTCCCTTTCTTCTCTCCAACCCAGGTCCCTCTCTCCCTATACCCACTGTGACTGCTTTCTTCTCCATCCCAAGTGGGATTCAGGCATCTTAATTTGGCTTTAGGCTTGTCAACTATGAACTGTATCCTAGATATTCTGTAATTTTTGGCTAATATTCACTAATTAGTGAGTACATGCCATGCAAGTTTTTTTGGGTCTGAGTTAACTCCCTCATGGTGACATTTTCTAGTACCATCTATTTGCCTGCAAAAATTAGGATGTTCTTCTTAATAGCTGAGTAGTATTCCATTGTGTAAATGAGCCACATTTCCTGTATCCAATCCTCTGTCATGGGACATCTGTGATCTGGGTTGTTTCCAGCTTCTGGCTGTCACAAATAAGGCTTCTATGAATATAGCGAACACTTACTTCTGTGGCATGGTGGGTCATCTTTTAGGCATATGCCCAAGAGTGGTATAGCTTGGCCATAAGGTAGATCTATTCCCAAGTTTTTAAGGAAACTCCAGATTAATTTCCAGAATGGTTGTACCAGTTTTCAATCTCATCAGCAATAGTGGAGTGTTCCTCTTTCTCCATATTCTTGACAACATGTGCTGCCACCTGAGATTTTTATCTTATTCATTCTGATTGGATAAAGGTAGAATCTCGGGGTCATTTTGATTTGCATTTCTTTGGTGATTCAGGACTTTGAACATTTCTTTACGTGCTTTTTGGCCATTCAAGATTCTTTCGTTTTGACTTCTGTTTAGTTCTATATATGATTTTAAAATATTTAATTTTATTTTGTTAAATAAACTTAAAAACAAAATAAAAGATAAGCTTCAAACTGAAGACCATCTGGACATATACTCACCAATGCACTCTTTCCTCCAATTTAACAAAACAAAGTCACATACTTGGCTGTGATTGTAACACAAACACACACACACACACACACACACACACACACACACAAACATATTAGTATGATTAGCACTACAGGTTATATTATTCATATATTATCTATTGTTTATTATATGTATTATAGAATAGGTATACATATTATACAATATGTATGTTTATATATTACCATTATAACAATACACTGAAGCAGATATAACATGACAAATATTTAGGTGAGCAAACTAAGACTTCAGAGATAATACAACTGCTCTAACATAATTTGTTTTGGTAATAGTAAAATTTGACACAGAATTTGATGCATTTGATCAAATTTATAATATTAGGTGTTATAGTTTTTGAGAAAGAAAAGGTATATTTCAGTTTAAAGTTTATAGTCCATTGTATAGGAGATCTGAGACAGAACATTTAGGCAGGAATTGAAGCAGAGATGACAGAGAAAACTGCTCAGTGGCATGCTTCCCTGATTTGCTCAGCCATTTCTTCCTTCCTCCCTCCCTCCATTCCTTCCTCCCTCCCTCTCTCTTTGGTTATTTATTTTATTATTTATTTATATGCATTTCAAGTGTTACACTTTTCCTGGTTTCCCCTCTGAAACCACCACATCCTGCCCTACCTCCTCTTCCTTCTGTAAGGGTGCTAAACTACCTGCCCACTCACTCCCACCACACTGCCTTGGAATTTCTCATACACTGGGGCACCAAACCTTCACAGGACCAAGGGCTTTCTTCAACTTGATGCCAGATAAGTCCATCTTCTAATACATATGCAGCTGGAGCCATGGGCCCTTCCAGGTGTACTCTTTGGTTGGTGGCTTAGTGCCTGAGACCTCTGGGGGTCTTGTTTGTTGATATTGTTGTTGTTTATATGGGGTTGCAAACTCCTTCAGTTTCTTCAGTCCTTCTAATTCCTCTAATGGGGTCCCCTTTCTCAGCCTGATGGTTGGCTGCAATCATCCACATTTGTATTAGTCAAGCTCTGGCAGAACCTTTCAAGAGACCGCTATTATCAGGCTCCAGTCACCAAGCACTTTTTGATATCTGAAATAGTGTCAGGATTTGGTGTCTGTATATGGAATGGTCTCTGCATGGCCTTTCCTTAAGTCTCTGCATGGTATTTCTTTAAGTCTATATCCCAGTTTTGATTGCTGTAACCCATTTTTATTTGGGTTATTTGGATTGCTGATGTTAAACTTTTTGAGTGGTTTATAAATTTTGGTTATTAGCTCTCTGTCAGATAGAAGGTTAGTGAAAATGTTTTGTCCTGTTTACAATGTCATTAACCTTACAGAATCCTTGAAGTTTCATGAAGTTCCATTTATAAGTTGTTGATCTTAGAGACTTAGACATTATTTATGTGTACATTGCTTTTGATAAGATGGATATTTGCATTATGTTAATCCAGCTTTTCTATTAATTAACATGGGAAATCTCTCTATCTTCTAATATAGTCAAATTCTTTTTTCAGAAACTTGAAATTCTTGTCATACAGATCTTTCACTTGCTTGGTTAGAGTTACACTAAGACATTTTAGATTATTTGTGCTTATTGTAAAGGGTGTTGTTTCATTAAATTCTTTCTCAGTCCAATTACAATTTGTATAAAAGAAGTCTACTGGTTAGTGGAGTAAATTTAGTTTTCAGCCACTTTGCTGAAGGTATTTGTCTCATATAAAGATTCTCTGATAGAATTTTTAGAGCTGATTATGTATGTTATCATATCATTTGTAAATAATGATATTTTGACTCCTTCCTTTCCATTTTTAATCCCATTTATCTTCTAGTTGACTTATTCCTCTGGGCAATGAATTCAAGTACAATATTGAATAGATAGAAAAATGTGTGTAGCCTTTTATTGTCCCTGATTTTAGTGGAATTGCTATACTTTTTTTTCCATTTAGTTTGTTGTTCTCTATTGGCTTGCTATATAACTTTTGGTTATATTAAGGCATGTGCCTTGTATTACTGAGCTACATGTTTAAGATGAAGGGGTGTTGGATTTTTGTCAGTTCCTCTTCAGCATCTAATGAGATGATTATGTGATTTTTTCTTTGTTTTTATATGGCAGATTACTTAGATATATTTCCATTTATTGAACCATTTCTGCATTACTGGGATGAAGCCTACTTGATCATGATGAATGAGGTTTTGATGGATTACTGGATTCAGTTTGCAAGTATTTTATTAAGTAATTTTGCATCAATGTTTGTAAAAAATCAGTCTCATATTTCTTTTCTTTGTTGATTCTTTGTATGATTTAGGTATTGAGGTGACTCTCGCTTGAGAGAATACGTTTGCCACTGTTTCTTCTTTTTATACTTTGTGGAATAGCTTAAGAATTATTGTTATAAAAATAATGATAATAATTCTTAAACTATTATTGAATATGTGGTAGAATTCAGCCTTAAAAGTATCTGGCCCTGGGAGGTTTTTGGGGGATGGAGGGAGGAACTTTTACTTTAGGAATTATAGGCCAGTTTAGATAATATACCTGGTCCTGATTTAACGTTGGTAAGTGGTATCTATCTAGAATACCATTCATTTCGTAAGTGGTATCTATCTAGAAAACCATTCATTGCATTGAGGTTTTCCAATTTTGTTGCGTACAGGCTTTGAGATAAGATCTGTTAATTCTATGAATTTTTTAGTGTCTGTGGTTATGTGTCCCTTTTCATTTCTGATTTTGTTTATTTGGATACTCTCTCTGTCTCTGTCTTTTGGTTTGTTTGGCTAATGTTTTGTATTTCATGTTGCTTTTCTCAAAACACTATTTCTTGGTTTCATTGATTGTTTTTTATTCTTTTATTTGTTTCTAACTGACCTATCAATATCAGCCTTAATATTTATTATTTCCTGAACTCTACTCCTATTTGGGTTTTTTTTTTTTTTTTTTTTTTTTTTTTGCTTCTTTTTCCTAGAACATTCAGGTCTACTTTAAAATTGCTTCTATGAGAACATTTTAATCTCATTATAGAGGCACTTATTGAACTTTCCTCCTAGCACTGTTTCCATTGTATCCCATAAGTTTGAGTATTTTGTGTTTTCATTTCCATTGAATTCTAAAATATATCTGTTTTTTATCTCTGACCCAGTGTTCATTGATTATGTGAGTTGTTCAATTTCCATGAATATGTAGGCATTCTGTGGGCTTTGTTGTTGTTCTGGTTGATCCAGCTTTGATCCATGTTGGGCTAGTAAGATATGAGGCATTATTTCAATTTTATGACATATTGTGATGCTTTCTTTGTGACTGAGTATATGATCATTTTAGGAAAAGGATTCATGAGCTACAAATGAGAAGTTGCATATTGGTGTGTGTGGGGGGTGTTTGGGCAAACTATTCTATAGATGTCTGTTAGATACATTTGCTTCATAATGTATGTTGCTTTCATTATTTCTGTTTAGATTGTATATGGATGACCTATCAGTTGTTGATATTGGGATGTTGAAGTCTCCCAAAATTACTGTATGTGTTTTAATGTGTGATTTAAGCTTTAGCAATATTTTTTTTAACAACATGGATGCCCTTATATTTGGAGCATAGGTGTTCAGAATTGATATGTCATCTTGGTAGTTTTTCCACTGGTAAGTATGAAGTGTCTTCTCCTGTGTCTTTTGATTAATTTTAGTTGAAAGGCTATTTGATTAGATATTAAGATGGCTACTTCAGATTCCTTCTTGGGTTGGTTTGCTTAGAAAACTGTTTTCTAACAATTTACTCTGGGGTAATATTTTTATTGTTGAGGTATATTTCTTGTAAGGAGCAGAAAGATGGATTCTGTTTTTACATCTGTCCATTCTGTTAGCCTGTTTTGTTTGTTTGGTTTTTGTTTTTTCTTTGTTTTTGTAATTGAGATATACTAATGATCAATAATTTTTCCTGTTTTTTGTTGTTGTGGTGTGTGTCTCTATGTGTGTGTGTGTGTGTGTGTGTGTGTGTGTGTGTGTGTGCACTGCCGTTGGTATTGTTCATATGTAATTATTTATTTTCTGTGTTTTCTTGCATGTAGTTATCCACCTTGAGTTGGAGATTTCTAGTACTTTATGTAAGGCTGGATTTGCAGACAGACTTTGCTAGAATATGGATTTGCCTTAATAACTGAGAGATTTTTCCTGTGTATAATGGTCTATGTTTTCCTCTGTGGATTAGAAGTTGCAAGCTGTCTGGCCAGCCCTTCTAACTTTTATAGACTCTATTGAGAAGTTGGGTGTAGTTATGATAGATAGATAAATCTGCTTTTGCATTATACCTGACTTTTGACCTTGTTACTTTTAATAATTTTTCTGTGTTCTGCAAATTTTGTATTTAGATTATTATATGGTAGGAAAATTTTCTTTTCTAGTCCAGTATGATAGATATTATATAAGATTCTTGTATATTTACAAAGACATATTTGTGTAGGTTCGGAATGTTCTTCTATGATTTTGTTGAAAATATTTTCAGATCTTTGGAGTTGAGACTCTTCACCTCCTTTTAGCAATATTATTCTTAGGTTATGTCTTCTCATATTTTCCCATATTTTCTTGATTTATTTTTTGTCAGGATTGTAGAACATTAAACATTCTCTTTGACTGATGCATCAATTTCTTCTATGCTATTTTCTATGTCCCAGATCTTTCTTCCATCACATGTATTCTGTTGGTGCTAATTGCATCTGTGGTTCCTGTTCTTTTCCCTAGGTTTTCCATCTCTAGCATTGCCTCAGTTTGTGTTTTCTTAAGTACTTCTCTTTTCACTTTCAGGTCTTGCACACTTTTATTTATTTCCTTTAACTATTTACTTGTATTTTTTAATATCTTTAAGGATAGTAGCTGTTTCATCTTTAAAATCCTTTCTCGTGCTCTTTTTAAATTCATATTTCCTGTATTTTAATAAAGAATTTATTTATTTACTCTTTAAAGGCATCTATCATCTTTATAAGATTTTATTTAAGGTCATTTTCTTGTGTTCTCCTTGTTTTTAGATTTCCAGTGTTTGCTACAGGAGGGTAAGCTGTCCTCTGAAAATGTCATATTGCCATGGCTTTTGTTGATTATGTTCTTTCTCGGTTCTTTAACCATCTGGATGTCTTTGGTTCTTGGATTTTTCCTGTTGTAGTAGGTATTGGAAGGGGAGTTAATTTTGATGGTCCTGGTGTGATAGGTCTCTGATAGGGTTGTATCTTTCTGCATTCATAGTTCTTTATAGGTCAGGTGCTGTAGGTCTGACGAAAGTGGGCAGAGAGTGTGCAGAAGACTGTAGAGCCACATGGGCTATCAGAGTCTTCAGGGCAGCTTGGTTTGTCCAGAGGACTCAGCAAGCAGGGAAGATTGGTGGGGTTAGGGAATCTAACCTGCATCAGGATTTGTAGACGTGATCAAGGTAAGAAGTGAGGTGTGTCTGTGGGGGAGGCAATGAAGGTCCAGAGGGTATAGTAGGCTACTTAGGGCAGCCAGGGTTGCCTCTGAAGACTTCATGAGCAGGGAAGAGGGAACAGGCAAGGGAATATAAATTGTATGGTTCAGGCTCAATAGATCCGATGATGGTGCACAGAGAGGTGGCAAGATAAACTTCCCAGTATAACTCTTACTAAGAGGTAATTTAAAAAACTCACATTTATTATTTTACTGATTTTATTGGCTTATTTATTTACATTTCTAATGTTATCACCTTTCCCAGATTCCCATCTTTATCCTATATCCCAACCCTTCCCCTGATTTTATGAGAGAGTTCACAAACCCACTCACTTCCTTCTGCCTCCCTGCCCTGACCTTCCCCTACACTATTGGGATCAAGCCTTGGAAGGACCAAGGGCTCCTTCTCCTATAGATGCCCAACAAGGCCATCCATTGTTACCTACACAGCTGGAGCCATGGTTCCATCCATATCTACTCTTTGGGTAGTGATTTAGTCCCTGGGAGCATTGGTTGGTTTGTACTGTTGTTCTGACAGGGTTGCAAACTCCTCCAGCTAATTCAATCTTTCTCTAACTCCTCCACTGAGGACCACATTTTGAGTTCGATGGTTGGCTGTGAGTATCTACCCCTATATTTGTCATGCTTTAGCAGAACCTCTAAGACGACAACTATATTAAGCTCCTGTCAGTATGCACTTCTTGGCATCAACAATATTATCTGGATTTGGTGACTGTATATGGGCTGGATCCACATTTGGGAAGTCTCTTGGGCAGTATTAGCTTACTTCAATTAAAGATAATTTGCTTAGTGCCCATTAGGATCAATGAGGACTTGAGGCAAAAATGAACAAAGAGAAGGTTTTGATTCCTGATTATGACATTCTGCTAGAAAGTATCATGTATGTAAACAGACCTTTGTAGAAAATGTATTGACTCGTGTATATTCTAAATGTACACAGTGTCTTAAAGGCACAATTATGAAATTCATTCAATGTGGTCTATAGAATTCGATGGACATTAAAAAAGAAAACACTTAAACTAAATTTATGAAATTGGTAAAAGCAGTGGATGAACATTTTTTATTATATTAAATCAAGAATCTGTGTACTTGGAACACAGCTTGGCTAGAACTTAGGATGTTGATTTTCTGACTAGAATCAGAAGAGCAGTCCCATCAGAGCTAAATTATGATTTAAGATTGTTAGGTCCTGCTTTTAACAACACTATATCATTAGCACTCAAGTGTGGTTAAAGTGTCTCTAAAATCTCCTCTGTTGATTTGGATTTCCTGTATTTTTTGATTTAGTAGTTCCTGCCTGATTATCTTTTAAAGGTGTATTTCATTTTATTTTTGGTGAAAAGAGGGCCCTGACCATAGTGAAGAACATTTAGCTGGGAGTGTTAGGAAGGAAAGTGACTTGAATAAATATTATAGAAAAAGATCAAAAGTAAAATAAGATATTTCATAATTCATACTAAATCTTTGCTCCTAATTTTGGAGGCAATAGTTGGTGATCAAATGCATATTATGTTAAAAATAATAATCATGTATTGAACTTATATTATTTGTACTCATTAGTTTGATGAAGGCCCTGACAGGGCTAAGACCACCTACCAATTTACTCTAAAATTCATTTGAAGTTGTTTTTTATTATTCGTTTACTATTTTTATAAGGAAAGCATTTAGTATAGTATCTGGCAGAAATTAAAATTAATTATAATGGTTGTATGAATGAGGATGTTCCACATAAGCTCATGTACGTGTGTATCTAGTTTCCAACTGGTAGAACTGCTTGTGAAGAGTTAAGTGGTCTGGCATTTTGGAGGTCATATGCCAATGAAGATAAACTATGAAGTTTTCAAAGTCCACAAAAATTTCATTTAAATATCTATTGTCCCTTGCTTGTGATTCTGTATCTCTGACCTTAGCTATTGCTTGAAGATCATGCCTGTCTACCAGGTGACACACTCCTAGAACAATGGCCATGGGATATAAAATTATAAGCCCTAATAAAAGTCTTCTATAAGTCTCCAAGTCATAATACCTTAACATGCCTTGTAGACACATTGCATTAACTTTACAGTAATAAAGGATACAGGATTTACATTATTCTTCCTCTGCAATTAAATAAAGATGATAAATAAATAATTTTGGTGTTAGATATGATGCAGTTAAAGTTTGTTGAAAGATTACATTCTTCATTTTTCTAGTAGGTAGTTTGGCTCCTCATATTGGAGTTTTCCATTTATTATCCTTGTAGGGCTGAATTTGTGAAAAGATATTGTGTAAATTTGGTTTTATCATGGAATATATTGGTTCCTTTATCTATGGTAATTGAGAGTTTTGCTAAGTATAGTAGCCTGGGCTGGCATTTGTGTTCTCTTAGGGTCCATATGACATCTGCCCAGGATCTTCTGGTTTTCATAGTCCATATTGAGAAGCCTGGTGTAATTCTGATAGGTCTTTCTGATATATTACTTGATCTTTTCCCTCTTACTGTTTTTAATATTTTTCTTTGCTTTGTGAATTTATTGCTTTAATTATTATGTGACAGGAGAAGTTTCTCTTCTGCTCCAATCAATTTGGAGTTCTGTAGGCTTATTGTATATTCCTGGGCATCTCTTGATTAAGATTAGGGACATTTTCTTCTATAATTGTGTTGAAGATATTTACGGGCTCTTTAAACTGGGAATCTCTGTTTTCTTCTATACCTATTATCCTTACATTTGGTCTTTTCATTTTGTTCTCAATTTCCTGGATGTTTGTGGTTAGGAACATTTTGTTTGTTTGTTTGTTTTCAGTTGTTGATTATTGTGTCAATGTTTTCCATGGTATCTTCTGCCCCTGAGATTCTCTCTTCTATCTCTTCTATTCTGTTGGTGATACTTGCATTTATGACTCCTTATCTCTTTCCTAGGTTTTGATCTCCAGGATTGTCTCCATCTGTGATTTCATTATTGTTTTTATTTCCATTTTAGATCCTGTATGTTTTTTGTTCAATTACTTCACCTGTTTGGTTGTGTTTTCTTGTACTTCTTTAAGGGAATTTTGTGTTTCTTCTTCATGGGCTTCTGCATGTTCACCTATGTTCTCCTTTATTTCTTTAAGGGGATTATTTATGTTCTTTTTAAGTTTCCTATTTTCATAATGAGATGTGAGTTTAAATCCAAATATTATTTTTCTTGTGTGTTGTGGTATTCAAGACATGATCTGTTATGATAACTGAGTTCTACTGATGCCAAGTAGCCTTGGTTTCTATTGCTTAGGTTCTTACACTTGCCTTTAGCCACCTGGTTATCTCTAGTAATAGCTGTTTTTGTTGTCTCTAACTGAAGCCTATTTCTTCTGTGTGACTGTAATCCTGTGATCTTAGATATATCAGCAGTCCTGGGAGACCAGATATTCAGGACATGATTTGGGTGTGGAGAGCTGTGTCACATGGTTTGCTCCATGGCCCAGGAGAAACCTGGAAAGATGCTGTTTTTAGCTGTTTTGCAGTTCCTGTGCCCGGTAGACTATAGCAGTCCCCTTGTTGGCCAGTTATTGGAGCAAAATTGGTGGTTTCAACTGTGAACTTAGGTCTCCCAGAACTCCTGAGAGACTCTCTCTATCTGGATAGAATTTGGATAGGGAGAGCTTTGGGATAGCCTTAGCTCTGGGGCATAAATAAATATCAGTGAAATTAAATTATAGATTGTACAAAGGAAGACATAGAATATGACATATTATATACTAAAGTAAAAAAATCATTAATCTAAAAAAAAGTTGGAACAAAATATTCAAGAATCTTGGGATACTATGAAAAGACCAATTCAATCAAAATTTAGAATAGGGGAAGAAAAAACTCAGGTGAAATCACAGAAAATATTTTCAACAGAATTATAGATGAGAATTTGCTTAACTCGAAAGAGACACCTACTGAGGCAAGAAAAATAATACAGGATACCAAATACACTAGAAAATAAATTCCCCTTAGCATATAATGTTCAAAAAATTAACATACATAACAAATAAAATATTAAAATCTGTAGTGAAAAATAACCAAGAAACATATAATGCAGACCTAGGGGAATTACATCTGACTTGTCAAATGAAAATTTAAAGCTGGAAAGGCCTAAATAGGAGTTTAACAAACCATGAAAGCCCACAGTAACCTGCCAAGATTACTACACACAGCCAAAGTTACAATCAGAATAAATGGAAAAATGAGGCATACCATGATGAAACCAAATTTAAGCATTTTCTGTCTAGAAAGCAATTCCCATAGAAGGCTCTAGAAGAAAAAACTCTACTGAAGTTTAATCACACCAAAGGAAACACACAAAATAGTCCCCAAGAGGGGAAACGCACACACACTCACATACTACCATACAAACACTACAATAAAATATCACAGAATATCAGTAATCAACCACATGATTTATACATATTAAAATCAATGACTTTAGGACCCACAATAAAAAGACATAGACTACCAGAATGGGTATGATATCAGGATTCATTTTGCTGAGGAACATCAAAAACAAACATCACATTGAAGTAAAAGGATTGAACAACACATTACAAGCCAAGGGAAAATAAATAAATAAATAAATTAATTAATTAATATAAAAACAAGCTCGTGTAGCCATTTTAATATTTGTGAAAACTGACTTAAAACTAAAACTAATCCGAGATATGTATGTCCAATATATATTAAGCAAAGGAAAAATCCACCAAAAGAATACTGGAGTGCCTAATATATACACACCAAATGCAAAGTTAACAATCATTATAAAAATACTACTACTAATGGCTCAAATCACATAATTGATCCTCACACACCAGTAGCTGGAGAATTCAGTACCCCACCTTCTTTAATGGGCAGGCCATCCCAAAAAAAACTTAACAAAAATGTTTGAGAGCTAATTGAAATTCAAATGTTCAACATCCCTAATCATCAGGGAACCAAAACAACCCTGAGATTCTACCTCATACCAGTTAGAATTGCTAAGATGAAAAAAAAAAAAAAAAAAAAAACTCAGGTGACAGCGCATGGTGGCAAGAAAGTGGAGAAAGAGGAACAATCCTCCACTGTTGGTGAGGTTGTAACCTGGTACAACCACTCAGGAAATCATTCTAGTGGTTCCTCAGAAAACTGAACATAGTACTACCTGAAAACCCAGCTATTCCACTCTTAAGAATATATCCCAAAGATGTTCCAACATAAAACAACTACACTTGCTCTACATTGTTTATACCAGCCTTATTTATAATAGCCAGAAACTGGAAAGAATTCAGATGTCCATCAACAGATGACTGGATACAGAAACTGTGGTACATTTACAGAATGGAGTACTACTCAGCTATTAGAAACAATGACTTCATAATATTTGTAGAAAGATGGATGGAACTAGAGACTATCATCCTGAGTGAGGTAACCCAGTCACAAAGAACACACATGGCATGCACTCACTGATAAATGGATACTAGTCCCAGAAAGCTCTGAATACCCAACACCGAAGAAACAATTCACAGACCTTATGAAGCTCAAAAAGAAAGATGTTGATGACTTAGTCCTTCTTAGAAAAGAGAACAAAACTCTCACGGGAGAAAATGCAAGGACAAATAGAGGAACAGGAGTTGAAGAAAAGATCATTTAGAAGCCACCTCACCTGGGGATCTACCACATTACCACATATGCAGTTACCAAATCCAAGCACTATAGCTTATCCAAAAAATTACTTACTGGCAGAGATGCCCACCTCTGGGAGTATGCTAGAGTCATATAGATACAGCTGAGCATGCTTGCAGCTAACTATTGGACTGAACAAGGGGATCCCAATGAGGTTGGTAAAGAAAGGACCTAAGGAGCTCAAAGGGGTTGCAAACTCATGGGAAGATAACAACCTTATCAACCAACTAAACACTCCAAAACTCCCCTGGAGTAAAGCACCAACTTCTGTGCACACCTTGAGAGACTTACTGATCCAGTTGTGTATGTAGCTGAAGATAGCAGTGTCTGGCATCAATATGAGAAGAGGCCATGTTGCAGAGAGGGCATGTTTTCTCAATGTTGGGGAATGACAAGGCAACGATACTTAGCATTTGTAAAACACACCCACACACACACACACACACACACACACACACACACAAACACACACAGAGACACAATGACCTAACACATATTTACAGAACATTTCAGGCAAACCAAACAAAAAGATATATCTTCTCCTTGGGAACCTGGGAAACCTTTCAGAAATTGATCACATACTAAGATGTAAAGTAAATCGCAGCAATAAAAGGAGATTTAAATAATCTCTTACATTCTATCTAACTATCCCTATGGGTAAAAGCTACACGTCAACAACAAAAGAAAAAACAGAAACTCATGAAATCTGAACAACTCTCTACTGGATAAAAGGAGGGTTAAGACTAAGATTGAGCACAGAGACCGGCCGATCTGCCACGCACACCGCCAGCCCCTAAGGTGGAAAAACTGGTGAGTGGGGGATCTGGGCAGCCAGGGAGCAGAGAGATCTCTGCAGAGTGCGCACGCAGGGCTCACCCTCCGACCTGCCTGATCCAGGGACCAGGAACAGAACTTTGAAACTTCTGTTACCAACCAGCGGCAACTTCAGGGCACAGAACAGAGCCCTGACCATCTGCCATGCAGACCGCCAGCTCCTAGGCCTGAAAAACTGGGACCAGGAACAGAACTTTGGAACTTCTGTTTCCACCAGGCAGCAACTTCAGAGTGCAGAATAGAGCCCGGCCCATGTGCCACGCAAACCGCTAGCCCCTAGGGGTTGAGAAACTGGTAAGTGGGAGATCTGGGCTGCCATGGAGCCGAGAGATCTCTGCAGAGTGCGCACGCAGAGCACGCCCTCCCACCTGCCTGATCCAGGTACCAGGAAAAGAACTTTGGAACTTCTGTTTCCACCCAGTGACAACTTCAGGGCGCTGAGCAGAGCCCCGCCCATCTTCCACACAGACCTCCAGCTCCTAAGGTTGAGAGACTGGTGAGTGAGAGATCTGGGCAGCCTGGAAGCAGAGAGATCTCTGCTAAGTGCACACATGGGGCACACCATCCAAACTGCCTGATCAGGGACCAGGAACAGAACTTTGGAACCTGTGTTCCCACCCAGCGACTCTGAGGCATAGAACAGGGCAGGGCCCATCTGCCACCTGGACCAGTGGAGATCCAGGGACACAGACCAGATACAAGGGAAAGGAGAGAACATATCACCCACAAAAAAATGGCAAGAGGAAAGCGAAAGAGTATATCCCAAGGAAACCAAGACAACCTGGCAACACCAGAACCCAGCTCTCCAATAACAGCAAATATCGGAATGCCAAACACTCGAGAAAAAGAAGACGCAGACCTGAAATCATACCTCAAGATGCTGATAGAGATACTTAAAGAAGAACTGGAGGAAAAGCCAAAAGATTCAGAAGCTTTTAAA
The DNA here is from genome assembly GCF_963924665.1 of Micromys minutus. NCBI lineage: Eukaryota > Metazoa > Chordata > Mammalia > Rodentia > Muridae > Micromys > Micromys minutus. The sequence goes on along the minus strand of NC_137970.1, from coordinate 119,124,536 downwards.
GAAGAAACAAGAAAAACACTCAAAGAACTCAAAGAACTAGAGGAAAACAGAACCAAAGAAATAAAGGAATAGAAGAGGGAAATTGAAACGGAAATTGACACAAAAAAGAAAACACTAAAACAGATAACACTAGAGGCAAAACACCAAAAAAAGAAATCAGGAGTCACAGAAGCAAGCATTTCCAATAGATTACAAGAGATCGAAGAGAGAATCTCGGGGGCAGAAGACAATATTGCAAACATAGACAAAACAGCCAGAGAAGATGCAAAATCAAAAGGCTCCTAACTCAAAATGTCCAGGAAATCCAAGAAACAATGAGAAGACTGAACCTAAGAATAATAGGAATAGAAGAGGGAGAAGAGTATCAACTAAGTGGCACAGTAAATATCTTCAACAAAATCTTAGAAGAAAACTTCCCTACCCTCAAGAATGAGATGACCACGAGCATAAAAGAAGCCTTCAGAACTCCAAATAGGTTGGACCAGAAAAGAAATACCTCCCGAAACATAATAGTCAAAACACCAAGTGCCAAAGCAAAGAAAGAATACTAAAAGCAGTAAGGGAAAAAAGTCAGGTAACATATAAATGCAGGCCAATCAGAATCACTCCCGAATTCTCAACAGAGACTATGAAAGCTAGAAGAGCCTGGACAGACATCATGCACACCCTAAGAGAGCACAAGTGCCAGCCCAAGCTGCTATACCCAGCAAAACTATCAATCACCATAGATGGAGAGATGAAGATATTTCAAGACAAATCAAAATTAACAAAATATCTGACCACAAACCCAGCAATACAACGAATTATAGGTGGAAAGCCCATACACCGAGGGAAAATACAGCCTAGTAAAAACAAGAAAACTCCTAAACAAGAAAACTAAAAGAAGAAAAAGACACAGACAAAACTCAACCCACAAAAGCAATAATAGCAGGAATAAGAAACAACTATTCCTTGATATCTATTAACATAAATGGATTCAACTCCCCAATAAAGAGACATAGGCTATCAGACTAGATACATAAACAAAATCCAGCCTTTTGCTGCCTACAGGAAACTCATCTCAGAAACAAAGACAGACACTATGTCAGAGTAAAAGGGTGGGAAAAAAACTTACAAGCAAACAGCCCCAAGAAGCAAGCTGGAGTAGCTATGCTAATATCGAATAAGTAAATTTCCAACCAAAAGTTATCAAAAAAGATAAGGAAGGACACTTTTTACACAGTACCGGGGAAATCTATCAGGAGGAACTCTCAGTTCATGACATATATGTTCCAAATAAAAAAGCACCCACATTCATAAAAGAAACCCTACTAAAGCTCAAAAAATACATTTCCCCCCACACAATAATAGTGGGAGACTTTAATACCCCACTTTCACCAATGGACAGATCATGGAAACAGAAACTGAAAAAGGACACTGCAAAACTAGCAGAGGATTTGAACCAACTAAAATTAACAGATATATACAGAACATATCATCCTAAAGTAAAAGAATACACCTTATTCTCAGAACCCCATGGCACCTACTCGAAAATTGAACACATAATTGGACACAGAACAAGCCTCAATCGATATAAGAAGATTTAAATACTCCCATGCATCCTCTCAGATCACCATGGTTTACTGCAGGTCTTTAACAACAACAAAGACAACAAAAAGCCTACGCACACATGGAAACTAAATAATGCTCTGTTAAACGATAGCAGGGTCAAAGAAGAAATAAAGAAAGAAATTAAGGACATTCTAGAATTCAACGAAAACGAAAGCACAACATACGCAAACCTATGGGATGAAATGAAAGCAGTACTGAGAGGAAAACTCATAGCCCTAAGTGCTTCCAAAAATAAACTGGAGAGAGCTTACATCAGCAACCTGACAGCACAGCTAAAAGCCCTAGAATAAAGTAAGCAGATATACCCAAGAAGAGTAGACGGCAAGAAATAATCAAAATCAGGGCAGAAATAGACCAAATAGAAACAAAAAGAACAATTGAAAAAAATCAACAAAACCAAGAGTTGGTTCTTTGAGAAAATCAACAAGATTGATAAACCCCTAGGAAGACTAACTAGAGGGCAAAGAGAGAGTATACAAATTAACAAAATCAGAAAGGAAAGTGGAGACATAACAACTGAAACTGAGGAAATTCAAGAAATCATCAGATCCTACTACAAAAACTTATACTCCACAAAATTGGAAAATCTGGAGGAAATGGACAAATTCCAAGAAAGATATAAGATCCCAAAGTTAAACTAGGACCAAGTAAACCATCTAAATAACCCTATAACACCTAAAGAAATAGAAGAAGTCATCAAAAGCCTCCCAACCAAAAAAAAGCCCAGGTCCAGACAGATTCAGTGCAGAATTTTATCAGACATTTATTGTGGATATAACACCAATACTCTCCAAACTATTCCAAAAGACAGAATAAGATGGAATGCTACCCAACTCATTTTCTGAGGCTACAATAACCTTCCTACCTAAACTACACAAAGACCCTACAAGGAAACAGAACTTCAGACCAATCTCACATATGAGCATTGACACAAAAATACTCAATAAAATCCTTGCAAACCGAATCCAAGAACACATCAAAATGATCATTCATCATGACCAAGTAGGCTTCATCCCTGGGATGCAGGAATGGTTCAATATAAGGAAATCCATCAACGTAATCCACCATATAAACAAACTCAAAGAACAAAATCACATGGTCATCTCACTAGTTGCTGAGAAAGCATTAGACAAAATTGAACACCCCTTCATGTTAAAAGACCTGGAAAGAACAAAAATCCAAGGTCCATACTTAAAAACAATAAAAGCAATATACAGCAAACCAACAGCCAACATCAAACTTAACTGTGGGAAACTTGAAGCAATCCCACTAAAATCAGGGACTCGACAAGGCTGCCCACTCTCCCCCTACCTATTCAACATGGTACTGGAAGTCTTTGCTGGAGCAATTAGAGAGCAAAAGGAGATCAGCGGGATACAAATCAGAAAGGAAGAGATAAAAACATCACTCTTTGCCGATGACATGATAGTGTACTTAAGTGACCCCAAAAATTCTACCAGAGAACTCCTACAGCTGATAAACAAGTTCAGCAAAGTGGCTGGATACAAAATCAACTCAAACAAATCAGTAGTCTTCCTATACTCAATGGACAAACATGTGGAGAAAGAAATTAGGGAAAAGGTACCCTTCACAATTGTCACAAATACTATGAAATACCTTGGTGTGATTCTAACTAAGCAAGTAAAGGACCTGTATTACAAAAACTTCAAACCTCTAAAGAAGGAAATCATGGAGAATCTCAGAAAATGGAAAAATCTCCCTTGCTCATGGATTAGAAGGATTAATATTTTAAAAATGGCCATCCTACCAAAAGCAACATTCAATGCAGTCCCCATCAAAATTCCAACCCAGTTCTTCATGGAATTGGAAAGATCAATGTGCAATTTCATATGGAACAACAAAAGACCTAGAATATTGAAATCCATCCTCAACAATAAGAAAACATCTGCAGGAATCACTATTCCTGACCTCAAGCTATATTACAAGGCAATTGTGCTGAAAACTGCATGCTATGGTACAGAAATACCCATGTGAATCAATGGAATAGAATAGAATCCAGAAATGAGCCCTCACATATATGGTCACCTGATTTTTGACAAAGGAGCCATAAACAATCAATGGAAAAAGGACAGCCTATTCAACAAATGGTGCTGGTCCAACTGGCATTCAAAATGCAAAAGAATGAAAATAGACCCTTTCAATCTCCTTGTACTAAGCTCAACTGTAAGTGGATCAAAGATCTCCACATTAAACCAGATACACTGGAACTACTAGATGAGAAATTAGGGAAAACTTTAGAACATATAGGCACAGGAGAAAATTTTCTGAACAAAACACCAATGGCTAAAGCTCTAAGGTCAAAGATTAACAAATGGGACCTAATGAGATTGCAAAGTTTCTGTAATGCTAAGGACATTATCAAGAAAACAAAACGACAGCCAACAGAATGGGAGAAGATTTTTACCAACTCCACATCAGATAGAGGCCTAATATCTAAGGTATACAAAGAACTCAAAAAGCTAGACACCAGAAAATCTAATAACCCTATTAAAAAATGGCGTACAGAGCTAAACAAAATGTTCTCAGTTGAGGAATATTGAATGAATGAGAAATAGCTGAGGAAGTGCTAGACATCCTTAACCATCAGGGAAATGCAAATCAAAACAACCCTAAGATTCCACCTCACACCTTTCAGATTGGCCAAGATCCAAAACTCAGAGGACAACAGATGCTGGCGACGTTACGGAGAAAGAGGCACCCTTCTCCACTGTTGGTGGGGTTGCAAACTAATACAACCACTCTGAAAATCAGTCTGGCGATACCTCAGAAAATTGGACCTAATACTACCTGAAGACCCAGCTATTCCACTTCTGGGCATATACCCCAGTGATACCTTAGTACACAACAAAGATATATGCACCACGATGTTCATAGCAGCTCTATTTATAATAGCCAGAAGCTGGGAAGAACCCCGATGTCCTTCAGAAGATGAATGAATACAAAAATTGTGGTACATTTACAAAATGGAATACTACTCAGCCACCAGAAACAATGACTTGACCAAATTCTTAAGAAAATTGCTGCATCTAGAGAATATCATTCTGAGTGTGATAACCCAGTCACAAAAGAACAGACATAATATGCAGTCACTGATAATGGGATGCTAACCCCAGTGGCTCGCACTACCCCAGAAACAACTCACAGACTGTATGAAGTCCAAGAAATAAGGAAACAAAACAAAACAAAACAAAAAAATTCTATACAACAAGAAAACTTTGACTATTTCCATGTTACATTTTGTTTTACATGTACTTTATGCTCATTGTAACTATTAAGTTTTCAATGCATACTATAGAAACTTTAAAAAATCAAGTACTGACTAAAAAATATATTCATACAGTTTTATGAAAAAATTATTTTTAAATCTGAAAAAAATACTGACAAAAATAAATGTATTGTATAATTTTATGCAGCAATGCTTAAAATCTGTACATTTATCTTTGTTTTGTAAAATAAAGTTGTTAAAAAAAAGACACAGATTGAGAAAGAAATTGAAGAGTTTCTAGAACTGAATGAAAAATAAAACAAAGCATCCTCAAACATAAGAGACAAATGAATGTGGTTCTAATAGGTCAAATAATAGCACCAGTTGCCTAAATAAAAATAATGTAAGCTCTCGTAATAGTAATTCTAATGCAATAATAACTCAAATAAACAATCAAACAAAAACCGCAATGAAGATAGTAGACAGGAAGACAAAATCAAGCTAAGTGTTGAAGTCAGTAAAATAGAAACTGCAACATAAACAAATGAATTACAGAGAATTAATGGAACAAAGATTTGGGTCTTTGAGAAAAAACTGTAAGATTGACAAACTCTTATCCAAATTAAGTTTAAAATAGAGAAAAGATATTCAACTTAACAAAAATTAGTGATAAATTGGGAGATATGACAACAAACACTGGAGAAATGCAAAAAATCATAAGGGCATAATTTTAAAATCTGTAGTCCACTAAATTGGAAACTATGAAAGAAATAGATAATTTTCTCAGTACTTACTACCTACAAAACTTAAATTAGAATTGGATAAGTACTTAAAATTGATTTATAAACACTATTGAAAAAGAAGTAATCACTAAGTCTACTAACAAAAAAAGAGGCCAGGGTCAGAATGTTTAAGTACTAAATTTCAACAGATTTTCAAAGGAAAGTTAACACTAAAACTTCTAAAATTATTCCACAAAATAGAAACAGAAGGTACATGGCCACCATTACCATTTACATCACATAAAGACCCAATTTTTCCTTATAAACATGGATGCAAAATTTCTCAGTAAAATTCTTGTAACTTAAAGCAGAGATTTTCCCACCATGATCAAGTAAGCTGCATCCCAGGCATGGTTCAATGTATGAAAATAAGTAGATTAAATCCAACGTATAAACAAATTAAAGGAAAAACCATCCTCATGATCCTTTCCTTACATGCATTTCTTTTAAAAGTCAAGGAAACAATTTTCACAATAGTATCAAGTAATCTAAATTATCTTGGGATACCTCTAAATCAGCAAGTGAAAGATATGATAAAAATGTCAAGTAACTGAAGAAAGTAATTGAAGAAGTTTTGAGAATGTTGAAAGATCATCCATGAAAGTGGATTGGTAGGATTAATATTGTAAAAAGTGTAACTCTACACAAAAGCAATTTAAAGATTCAATAATCCCCCAAAAAGTCTGACTCAAATTTTTATAGATCTTGAAAAGGCAATTTCTAGCTACATATAGAAGCAAAAATCTAGGAAAGTTAAAACATTACTGAATAATAAAATAAAGATAGAAAGAAAAGGCTCTGTAAGAGCCAGAGGGAAGGAGAACAAGTAAATAAGACCCTGTAAATTATAAGCATGCAAATGGTTTGCACAGATACACTCTATCTCCTCTGCACATATATTATAGAAAAAATAAAGCATCTTCAATAAATGGTTATGGTCAAACTGGCTATCTCTATGGAGAAAAATGAAAATAGACCCATATTTGTCACCATGCACAAAGTTCAAGTCCAAATGGACCAAGGACCTCAACACAAACCCAGATATATTAATTCTGCTAGAAGAGTCAGTGGCAAAGAACCTTGAACTTATTGGTAAAGGGGAAAATTTCTTAAACAAAACTCTATTGTCTCAAGCTCTAAGAAAAAGAAATGTTAAATAGGACTTCATGAAACTGGAAAGATTCTGTAAGGCAAAGGACATAACATTAAGACAAATTGCCAACCTACAGACTAAGAAAAACAAATGTCACTAACCTCACATCAAATAGAAGGCTAATATCTAAAATAAAGAGCTCAAGAATCTAAACACCAAAAAAATTTAAACAACCCAATAAAAATGGGGTACAAAACTAAGTCAAGAATTCAAAACGGAGAAATATTGAATGGTCAAAACACCCAAAGAAATGTTGACCATCTTTTGTCATCAAGGAAATGCAAATCAAAACAACCCTCAGAGTCCATCTCATACAAGTGAGAATGGCAAAGATTTAAAAAAAAAAAAAAAAAAAAAAAAAAAAAAAAAAAAACACCTGGACCAGCAGTTCCCAAATGTAAAGGCCTGGTAAGAAGGAGAACTGAGTAGCCAGGGGCAGAAAGATCTCTGCCAAGTGCACATGGAAAACACACACATGCCCTGCCTGATTCAGAAACTAGGAACCCAGCATTGGGACCTCTATTTCCACCCGGCAGCTTTGGGTCACAGAACAGGGCTCAGACCATCTACCACCTGGACCAGTGGAGATCCAAGGACACAGACCAGTTACAAGGGAAAGGCAAGAACATATCACTGACAACAAGATGGCAAGAGGAAAGCAAAAGTGCATATCCCAAGGAAACCAAGACAACCTGGCAACACCAGTACCAGGCTCTCCCATCACAGCAAAAAGCAGAATGCCAAACACTCCAGAAGAAGAAGACAGAGACATAAATCATACCTCAAGATGATGATAGAGATCCTTAAACAAAACAGGAGGAAAAGCAAAAAGAATCAGAAGCTTTTAAAGAGGAAACAAGAAAATCACTCAAAGAACTCAAAGAACTAGAGGGAAACAGAACCAAAGAGATGAAGGAAAGGAAGAAGAAATTTAAAACGGAAATTGACACAATAAAGAAAACACTAAAAAAGATAACACTAGAGGTAGAACACCTAAAAAAGAAATCAGGAGTCACAGATGCAACCATTTCAAATAGACAACAGGAGATGGAAGAGAGAATCTTGGAGGCCAAAGACAACATTCAAAACATAGACAAAATAGTCAGAGAAGATGAAAAAAACAAAAAGCTCCTAACCCAAAATCTCCAGGAGATCCAGGACACAATGAGAAGACCAAATCTAAGGATAATAGGAAAAGAAGAGGGAGAAGAATATCAACTAAGAGGCACAGTAAATATCTTCAAAAAAATTCTAGAAGAAAAACTTCCCTAGCCTTAAGAATGAGATGACCATGAGCATAAAAGAAGCCTTCAGAACTCCAAATAGGTTGGACCAGAAGAGAAATTTCTCCTGACACAGAATAGTCAAAGCACCAAGTGCCCAAAGCAAAGAAAGAATACTAAAAGCAGTAAAAAAAAAGCTCAGGTAACATATAAATGAGGGCCAATCAGAATCACACCCTATTTCTCAACAGAGACTATGAAAGCTAGAAGAGCCTGGACAGACATCATGCACACCCTAAGAGAGCACAAGTGCCAGCCCAAGCTGCTATACCCAACAAAACTATCAATCACCATAGATGTAGAGATGAAGATATTTCAAGACAAATCTAAATTTACATAATATCTGACCACAAGCCCAGCACTACAACGAATTATAGGTGAAAAACCCAATACAATGAGGGGTACTACATCCAAGTAAAAACAAGAAAACTCCTAAGCAAGAAAAGTAAAAGAAGAAAGAGACACTGACACAACTCAACCTACACAAGCAGTAATAGCTGAAAACAGCAACCACCATTCCTTGATATCTATTAAGATGAAGAGACTCAACTCCCCAATAAAGATACATAGGCTATCATACTGGATACATAAACAAAATCCAGCATTTTGCTGCATACAGGAAACTCATCTCAGAGACATTGACAGGCACTATCTCAGAGTAAAAGGTTTAAAAAAAACGTTCCAAGCAAACAGCCCCAAGAAGAAAGCAAGCGTGTCTATTCTAATATCCAATAAAGTAAATTTCCAACCAAAAGTTATCAAAAAAGATAAGGAAGGACACTTTATGCTCATTACAGGGAAATCCTTAACATATATGCTCCAAATACAAAAGCACCCACATTCATAAAAGAACCTCACTAAAGCTCAAAAAATACATTTCATCCCACACAATATTAGTGGGAGACTTTAATACCCCACTCTGACCAATGGACAAATCATGGAAACAGAAACTGAACAAGGACACTGTAAAACAAGCAGAGACTATGAACCAACTGGTATTAATAGATATCTACAAAACATATCATCCTAAAGTAAAAGAATACACATTCTTCTTTGCATCCCATGGCACATTCTTGAAAATTGACCACATAATTGGAAACAGAACGAGCCTCAATCAATATAAGAAGATTTAAATACTCCCATGCATCCTCTCAGATCACCATGGTCTAAGGCTGGTCCTTAACAAGCACAAAGAGAACAAAAAGACCACATACACATGGAAACTAGACAATGCTCTGTTAAATGATAGCAGGGACAAAGAAGAAATAAATAAATAAATTAAGGATTTTCTAGAATATAATGAAAACAAAAACACAACATACCCAAACCTATGGGATACAATGAAAGAAGTACTAAGAGGAAAACTCATAGCCCTGAGCACTTCCAAAAAGAAACTGGAGAGAGCATACATCAGCAACTTGACAGCACACCTAAAAGCTCTAGAAAAAAGGAAGCAGATACAGCCAAGAAGAGTAGACAGCAAGAAATAATCAAAATTAGGGCAGAAATAAACCAAATAGAAACAAAAAGACTCATCGAAAGAATCAACAAAACCTAGAGCTGGTTCTTTGAGAAAATAAACAAGATTGATAAACCCCTAGGCAGACTAACTAGAGGGCAAATGGGGAGTATACAAATTAACAAAATCAGAAAGGAAAATGGAGACATAACAATGGAAATTGAGGAAACACAAGAAATCATCAGATCCTACTACAAAGCCTATACTCCACAAAGTTGGAAAATCTGGAGGAAATGGATGAATTCATAGACAGATACAATATCTTAAAGTTAAACCAGGACCAGGTAAACCATATAAATAATCCCATTACACTTAAAGAAATAGAAGAAGTCATCAAAAGCCCTCCAACCAAAAAAAGCCCAGGTCCAGATGGGTTCAGTGCAGAATTTTATCAGATATTTATTGCTGACATAATACCAATACTCTCCAAACTATTCCACGAGATAGAATCAGATGGAATACAACCTAACTCATTTTTTGAGGCTGCCATAACCCTCAATCCTAAACAACACAAAGACTTTACAAGGAAAGAGAACTTGAGACCAAACTCACTTATGAACATTGATGCAAAAATACTCAACAAAATCCTTGCAAACAGAATCCAAAAACACATCAAAACGATTATTCACCATGATCAACTAGGTGTCATCCCTGTGATGCAGGGATGGTTTAATATAAGGAAATGCATCAATGTAATCCACCATATAAACAAACTCAAAAACAAAATTACATGGTCATCTCACTAGATGCTGAGAAAGCATTTGACACAATTTAACACCCATTCATGTTAAAAGTCCTGGAAAGAACAAGAATCAAAGGTCTATACCTAAACATAATAAAAGCAATATACAGCAAACCAACAGCTAACATCAAACTTAACTGTGGGAAACTTGAAGCAATCCCACTAAAATCACAGACTCAACAAGGCTGCCCACTCTCGCCCTACCTATAAAACACAGTACTGGAAGTCCTGGAAAGAGCAATTAGACAGCAAAAGGAGGTCAGGGGGATACAAATCAGAAAGGAAGAAGTAAAAACATCACTCTTGCAGATGACATGATAGTGTACTTATGTGACCCCACAAATTCCACCACAGAACTCCTACAGGTGACAAACAAGTTCAGTAAAGTGGCTGGATACAAAATTAACTCAAACAAATCAGTAGCCTTCCTATATTCAAAGGATGAACATGGAAAGAAAGAAATTAGGGAAAAGATACCCTTCACAATGGTCACAAAACTGAAATACATTGGTGTGAGTCTAACTAAGCAAGTGAAGGACCTATAGGACAAGAACTTCAAACCTCTAAAGAAGGAAATTGAGGAAGATCTCAGAAAATGGAAAGATCTCCCATGCTCATGGATTGGAAGGATCAACATTTTAAAAATGACCATCCTACAAAAAGAAATCTTCAGATTCAACGTAATCCCCATCAAAATTCCAACCCTGTTCTTCATTGAGTTGGAAAGATTAATGTGCAATTTCATCTGGAATAACCAAAGACCTAGAATAGCGAAATCCATCCTCAACAACAAGAAAACGTCTACGGGAATCACTATCCCAGACCTCAAGCTATATTACAAGGCAATTGTGCTAAAAACTGCATGGTACTGGTACAAAAATATGCACATGGATCAATGGAATGGAATAGAAGATTCAGAAATGAGCCCTCAAGTGTATGGTCACCTGATTTTTAAAAAAGGACCTGTAAACATTCAATGGAAAAAGGACAGCCTATTCAACAAATGGTGTTGGTCCAACTGGCACTCAGCATACAGAAGAATGAAAATAGACCCTTTCTTATCTCCTTGTACAAAACTCAGGTGTAAGTGGATTAAAGATCTCCACATTAAACCAGATACACTGAAACTATTAGATGAGAAAGTAGGGAAAACCTTAGAACACATAGGCACAGGAGAAAATTTTCTGAGCAAATCACCAATGGCTCAAGCTCTTAGGTCAAAGATTAACAAATGGGACTTAATGAGATTGCAAAGTTTCTGTAAGGCTAAGGACATTGTCATGAAAACAAAACGTCAGCCAACATAATGGGAAATGATCTTTACTAACTCCACATCAGATAGAGGCCTAATATCCAAGGTATACAAAGAACTCAAAAAGCTAGATACCAGAGAATCAAACAACCCTATTAAAAAATGGGGTACAGAGCTAAACAAAACATTCTCAGTTGAGGAATATCGAATGGCTGAGAAACATCAAAGGAAGTGGTAGATATCCTTAGCCATCATGGAAATGCAAATCAAAACAACCCTGACATTCTACCTCACACCAATCAGATTGGAGGAGATCCAAAACTCAGATGACAGCAGATACTGGTGAGGTTCTTGGGAAAGAGGAACACTTCTCCACTGTTGGTGGCATTGTAAACTGATACAACCACTCTGGAAATCAGTCTGGCAATTCCTCAGAAAATTAGACATAGTACTACCTGAAGACCCAACTATTCCACTTCTGGGCATATACCCCAGAGACACTTCAATATACAATAAAAATACGTGCACCACAATGTTCACAGCAGCTCTATTTATAATAGCCAGAAGCAGGAAAGAACCCAGATGTCCTTCAGTAGATTAATGGATACAAAAATTGTGGTACATTTTCATAATGGATTACTACTCAGCTCTCAGAAATAATGACTTAACCAAATTCTTAAGAAAATGGTTGCATCTAGAGAATATCATAGTGAATGAGATAACCTAGTCACAAAAGAATAGACATAATATGCAGTCAGTGATATTTGGATGCTAACCCCAGAGGCTCGGACTGCCCCAGAAACAACTCACAGACTGTGTGAAGTTCAAGAATAAAAGAAAACAAAAAAAAATTATGCTCAATCCTTACACACCCTGAAAATGTTGACGAATTCTGGGTTACATCCTCTTTTACATGTACTTTTTTGCTCATTGTAACTAGTAAGACTTTAATGCAGATTATCAAACCCTAAATAAAAAAAAAAAGCCAAGTACTGAAAAAAATGCATTTATATACATTTATGTACAAATGTTTAAATTTTAAAATTTTAAAAAATCTAAAAAAAATGAAGAAGGAATGAAAGAGATAAAGGGAATTTCCCATATGAAGAACAACAATATCAACTAATGTGACCACTCAAAGCTTCCAGGGACTAACCACCAACCAAAGAGAGGGATCCATGTCTCCAGCTACATATGTAGAGGAGCATTGCCTTATCTGACATCAATGGGGGGGCTTGGTTCTGTGGAGACTTGATGCCCCAGTGTAGGGGGATGCTAGAGTTGTGAGGCAGGAGTGGGTGAGTGGGTATAAGAGCACCTTCATAAAGGAAAAGGAGAGAGTGGGGAGTGGAAGGTTTGTGGAGGGGAAACTGGGAAGGGGTAGAACATTAGAAATGTAAATAAATATAATAACCAATAAAAGAATATATCACTTCGAAAAGAAATCTCAGGTGACAGTAACACTACTTGGTTGATGGTGGAATTTCAAGCTGGTACAACCACTCTAGAAATCAGTTCATTACTTCCTCAGAAAAGTGAACATAGTAATATCTGAGGACCCAGCTATACCACTCCTTTGCATATACCCAAAAGACTCACCAACCTATAGAAAAAAATGTGCTCTACTATGTTCATACCAGCCTTATTTATAATAGACAAAACATGAAAACAACCCAGATATCACATGACAAAAAAATGGATACAGTAAACTCATTTTTAAATTTTTAATTCCTGCATTTATATTTTAAATGTTATTTTCTTTCACCCTCCTCCCATCCCTCCTTCCAATCCACTTGCTTGCATGAATGTGCTCCCTCTCCCAAGTAAACTCAATTTTTATGTATACCATAGTTTATCTATTTATTTGTTGATGACATCAAAGCTATTTCTATATCTTTGCTGTTTCTGCATGTGATGCTGTATTAGTCATGGATGTACCCATATCTTTCAGTTATGCAAACGTAGAATGGAATGCATTGACAATATACAGAGAGTGATTTTGCTTGTTAGCTTGTTAATGTCACAGTATTCTCTTAATTTTGTTTGAGAGCCTACTACATACATATTTCCAGAAAGTGAGTTCTGCTTCCAGCACCATAAAAACCTCAATCGAAATCTTTTAATACCTCATAAATTCTGTTGAATACTGGTATAATTTAATCTAATATTATTAAAGTAAAACTTTGTTTTCTTTTAAATATGTATATGTTTAAAATATATTATAAGTATTATTTCACATTTGCTGTTCTTACTGATTAATATTATAAAGATGTCCAGGCATGGTGATACATACTTTTAATCCCAGATCTGTGGTTTGAGGCAAGCCTGGTTCATAAAGTGAGCTACACACAAAAGTTATACAGTGATATACTGTCTCACAAACAGGAAATTGTACTCATTATTTTTTTTAAAAATTTGAATTTCATAGAGACAAAATTTTTAGGTTGCAACTTAGAAGCACTGTCAAGATTCTTAAGTCTAAAACTATATAATTTTATTGGTTTATATTCTTGACAGTAGTATAAAACAAATCCGGGTGGTTTAAATGCCACAATATAATTAGTGGCCTATAGAATTGTCAAATTAATTAGCATAAACATGCGATTTAACATATATTCTATTCATCATGAATTTTAAAATATTATTAACATATATTCTCTTTTTCAGGGTCTCCCTTGAATATAGTCAGAAAATTTGATGATGCTTTCTTATCAGTAGATACAATTAAGGAGTATTTCAATTCTATATTCATTTAGATTAATACAGAACTAAATTCTGAAAGTTCTTCTTAATTATTTTCAACTCGAATTCTCAACCTTTTTGTCTTGTGTTTTAGTATACTAGATTGTCCCAACATGATAGCTTTCTCAGGATACATCTAGTATTGTTGGCTTTATATTATGGTGACAGGAGTGTTATTGTGGCAGTTTTAATATTTTCTATTGATTAAAATCATATCATATGTCAAACTCAAACTCTAATATAAATGTTTGAACAGAGATATGGATAGTTCAATTTAAAATATATTGAAAACCACTTAAGACTCTAACCTCTACTAGAAATTGCTATTTGTTTTATTCTTTATAGGATTTAGCAGTATTAAATATAAACTTTCTATTTATTGTGTTATTCCTTTGATTATTATAGAAAAAAGTGGTCAACATTATTAAATAGTCTTCACCAAACATTCAATAACACAGAATGTTTAAAATAAATCATAAATTGATAGAGTTATTTCTTTACTTTATGGAAATTCACAAGGTAAGAACATTATGCCATGAGTAAACTGAGTTTTTAGTACTTATGAGATCGTTCTTCAAAATTAGACTACAATACCTAAGTTGAATATTTGCCCTATCATTTAGCAGTCTGTAAATCTATTTCTCTATGCACACTGAGTATCAATGTTTTCATATGTAACATTTTTCATATATCTATATATTATACACAAAATTGTAATGCTTTATATTGATTATATTAAAATATATCAATAATATATAAGGTTATTGATGATATGTTATATATTATGTATTAATTGGGAAATGTTAGTAGATAATAGATATAATGTACTATAGATAATAGATAACATTTATATATATTATAATATATGAAAATTAAATATAAGAATACTAAGACTAATATCATAGAGAACTTCAGTCACAGACTGATAAATATACATATATATGTAATATGAATACACACACATATATATGTATCAGTAAATACTATGTAGTATATACAGCAGATATATACGTATTTGTGTGTGTATAATATTCATAAGTACAAAAAACAGCTATTTCTTTCTAATTTCAAGGCTCTTTAAGTATTATAATACAAATTTATTTCTTTTAATTTTAACAGTAAACTTGTGAAGTAGTTATTTTGAAATATGTCACCATAAAATATGTAAAATACTAAGCTATGAGAAATACATGAGTTAATTTAAGTGAATACCACTGAACATTGTGTAACACATCGAAAGGGCTATGAAAATGTGAGCCATTAACATTATTATAAACAATATTTTTTTCAGTGCTTTGGATTGTATAAAGCATAAAATATATTTAACCTCAAAATATTATAAAAATAAATAATTCTAAAGAATGGTGAAATCATGATCAGTGTTATATTACTTGTTAAGGGGAATGTGTCTTACTCTAAAAATTTAAGATTTATACCACAATACAACCCTAATAAGAACATCAGAAAGGAAGAAAAGTAGTTGGGGATGAAAGAAGTAAAGAAGGAAGGAAACATCTGAATACTCTCGACACTGTTGCCTCTCATTTCCCAATAATTCAACTTTCAAGGTCTACCTAATTTTCCATACCTACTTGGACATTTACAAATGCCTGTCTGCTATAATTTATCACAAGGGAACATAGTACCTTCAGATTTAGTCAATTATATTGAAGTCTTATGGTTAAAGAGAAATTATTTGAGATGAATGAAGAAATTTATTAAGCTCATATTTTCCTGGCATTATACTAGGGTATCTTAACAAATATACATGCTTTAAATAGGTACCACTAACACACACTGGAAATTTGACTAACTGTAGAATTTATTGACCATTTTGTTAATTTTATCTGTTTAAGTTTACATGTGCTTTATTTTTATCTGAAGTATAATAAAAATGATAAGAAATGAACACTTCAAACTAGAGCTATTCCTGCACACTAGAATGAATAACTGCACTTCTGTTTCCTTAAACGCTCATGATTTGAAATGAAATCTGTGTTGAATATGTGTGTGTGAGTGTGTGTGTGTGTGTGAAAGCATAGGTATGAGAGAATGGACACTGCCCTAAGATTTCAGGACATAACTTCCTATTGGGTTCTAACTCTTGTTCTGGGTGACCTTACACACCAGTCCAATACAAATATAAAAAAAATTCTCCAAGGGCAAGAGAAATCGAATTGTTTAAGTTTATGCAGTCTATTTGCTTATGTGTACATTTTATCTTGGTCTCAGTTTTTTCTTGAACTTTACAGACCCAATGGGTACAAAAAATTGTTTAGTTTCTGTTTCAATGACTTGTCCACTGTTGAGAGTGAGGTGTTGCAGTCTCCTACTATTATTGTGAGGGGTTCAAAGTATGTTTTAAGATTTAGTAAAGTTTATTTTATGAATGTGGGTCCCCTAAATTTGATGCATAGATGTTCAGAATTGAGGCTTTCGCTTGATAGATTTTTCTTTTGATACGTATGAATTGTCCTTCCTCATCAAGCTTTATAACTTTTGGTTGAAAGTCTACTTTTTGGATATTAGGATGGAAACTCCAGCTTGTTTCTTGGGATAATTTTTGTGGAAGACCTTTATCCATCCTTTTACTCTGAGATAGTAACTGTCTTTGTTATTAAGGTGCATTTCTTGCATGCTGTAAAATGGTGTATCTTGCATGTTTATCTAGTCTGTTTGTTTGTGTATTTTTATAGGTTTGTTGATTCCATTAATATTGAGATATTAAAGATAAATGGTTGTTTGTTCTTCTTTTGTTTGTTTGTGAAGGTGGCTTTATGTGCTTATGGTTCTCTCCTTTTGACTTTGCTTTGAGATGCTTAATGTAAGATCTTGTGTAAGTACCTTCCTTGTGTTAGATTTTTTTCATTATAGAATCCTCTGTAGGAATGAATTGGTAGATAGTGTTTGTATCTGGTTTTCTCCTAGAATATTTGGTTTCTCCATCTATGTTGATTGGGAGTTTTGCTGGGTATAGTAACCTGGGCTGGCATTTGTGTTCTCTTAAGGTTTTTATGTCCTCTGACCCAGTTTTTCCCATCTCTGTTAAAAAGCCTGGTGTAATTCTGATAGGTCTACTTTTGTATGCTACTTGGCCCTTCTATCATGAAGCTTTTAATATTTTGTCATTGTTTCATGTATTTGTGTCTTACTATGTGATGAAAAGATTTTCTTTTCTGATTCCATTTATTTGGTGTTCTGTAGGCTTCTTGTAGCTTGATGAATATACCTTTCTTTAGGTTAGGGAAGTTTTCTTCTATGATTTTATTGAAGACATTTTTAGGAACTTTGAGCTGGGAATATTTGCTTTTTACTACAATTATTCATAGATTTTTGTCTTTCCAATATGTAGAGAATCTCTTGAATATTTTAGATGAGGAGAATTTTTTGTTGCTTGTTTTGTTTTTTATGATCTGGTTTTTCTTTGACAATTGTGTCAATCATTTCTATGGTATTTTCTACACCCAAGATTCTCTCTTCTTTCTCTTGTAGAGGTTCCACAACAGAGGATTGGATACAGAAAAGGTAATTCATCTACACAATGGAGTACTACTCAGTTATTAAGAAAGTGGACATCCAAAGTTTTGCAGGCAGATGGATAGAACGAGAAACATGTCATCCTGAGTGAGGTGACTCAGACTCAAATCAACTTGCATAGTACATACTCAATAATAAGTTGACATCAGCCAAAAAATAAGAATGGAATACTCAGGATACTGTCCACAGAACTCAAAATGTTACTAAGCCATAGAACCTAAGTGAGGATATCTCAGTCCCATTTGGGAGGGAGAATAAGGCAATCACTGAAGGGATGCGGGAGACACCTGAGAGAGACATAGAGAAGAAAAAGGGAACATGATTGTATATTAGGTAGAGGGAACAGGACTTGAAACCTTGGGGCCAGCAGAAAGAGCAGAAACAGGCAACCTCAGGAGGTAGAATGGGGAGGTATCCTCTAGAATGTATCAGAGACTTGGGTGGAAGAGTCTTTCAAAGGGAGGAACCTTAAACAAAATGCCCTACGGTTGGGAGGGAACATGTAGAGCCTACCTCTGTAGAAAGATAGGACATCAAGTGAGGGATGGGATTGCTATCCTACTGTCAAAAACACTGACCCAATGATTGTTTCTGTCTGGAAAAAACCAAAACAGAGACTACAAGGACCAAAACAGAGAAGAGCCTGAGGGAAAGGATGTCTACTACAGACCCAAACTGGGATCTATCTTAAGGGGAGGGGAAATACCTGACACTGTTACCAATGCTTTGGTGTGCTTACAAAAACAGAACTATCATGGCTGGCCTCTTAGAGACCCAGCAAGCAGTTCAAAGAGTCAGACGCTGAAGCTGCTGACCCCTATGGTTGAATTAGGGAAAAGGTGTAAGAAGCTGAGGAGGAGGGTGACCCCTAGAAGAAGAAGAGCATTCTCAATAAACCTAGAACCTGGAGATCTCTCAGATACCGAGTAACCAACCAGGCAGCATACACTAGCTGATATGAGGCCTCCAACACATGTATAGTAGATGACTGCCTGAGTTGGACTCAGTGAGAGAAGATATACCTATTCCTCAAGAGACTGAAGGTCCCAGGAAGTGGGAATGTATGGTGGGGTGGGATTTGGGGTGGGGACATCTTCATGGAGATGGGGGCAGGGGAGTGAAAAGAAATTGGGATTTGTAACAGTCAGAGGGTGGACCAGGAGGGGGATTAAGTCTGAACTCTAATAAAAAATATTTTAAATGGAAAAACAAAACAAAACAAAAAATATAATAAATAAAGTCTTGGTCATTTAAACTGTTAATATTTATTATGGAACAGATAGGTTTTGCTTTTATATCCCTGAAAGAGAAAGCACTGATTAAGATATAAGGAAAAACTGGACTACATTAATACATCAGAATATAATCTACTATTAGTCTATATAAACCCAGGAGAAAATGCCCAATTGAATTATGTGCCGGTTTCAAGAAATATAGAAACAGTCTTCCTTTAATCTGCTCAAAAGTATATAGCCAGAATCTCCCTCTGTGTTGCCTTATGCTTTATAATACTATGATTCAGATATCTAATATTTTATATTCCAGAAAACTCATGGTGTTTTATGATCACTTCATTTATACCAAAGAATGGTGAAGGATATTTACTTTGATGGGCTCATTCTCTATAGAGATTCTAATTCTAATGAAATTCTCCTATTCTAGTGATGTCTTTTCCCTTACAAGATCCTCTTCCTCTAGGGAGATCCTGTTTGCAGGACCATTGTGATCCTCATAGTTCCGCCCTTTTTCTGAAAGGGCGGGGCTCCCACTCCCTTAGCAACAAGGAGGGCGTAGGTGGTATTACCGCAGAACTCTGGGTGGATAAGCCCATTTAACCATGCAGGATCCCAGTGGGGACAATGTTTGTAGAGCAGGTGGTGAAGAAGACCTGGAAGATGGACAGCACACATCCAGAGTTCGTGATACTGAAGCTATCCCACATCGTTCTGAAGCTGGGAGTGACCATAATAGCGCCCCGCATGTAAATCTTGTACAAGATTTTGGTAGCCTGGCTTCCCCAGGTAGTGTTGACTCAAGCAGCCCTGCTGAGGCAAGAGTGGTAGTGGAAGAAGCAGCCATAGCTCCTCAGGGTGAGCAGACACCAATTATCCCGGGACCCAGTGGAGACGCTGCAACAACAGCTGGAAGTCGACTCTTAGAATTGTATCCTTTATGAAGAACACATTATCAGGGGTATAGCAACATGGGAAGACAGAACTCTAAGAGTGCTTTGAAAGGAAACTTATTGTGGTGAGGTTTATGGCTTAGTAGGGAGGAGACAGAAATTTCGTTCAGCAGGCACTCAACTCTGAGGCAGAATACAGAGATAGACTAGATAACCAAGTATATCTGTGAAGACTGTAGGGTGTGGAACACCAGAACCACAGAAAAAATGGTGGTGGGTTCATTTGGGTGGTAGTTGAGGTGATGCAAACATAAACCTCAGAGGTGTGATCAAATCCAATGCACAAAAAATGCAATAGTGAAAACCTTAACCATATCTCCCTTCAGTTCTGTAACAGTGCCGTTCCGGACCGCGGTGGAGGCAAACATTGCCTGCAGATCCCTGGCCTCAAATGTCCAGCATCAGCAAGTGATGGTTCAGCAGGAGTTCACTGTGAATGACACCATTCTCACTGTGTCAGTTCTCCAAGAGTTTGGAGTGAGGGTGGTCTTTGAGTGGGAGGCAATATGTATTCTAGGGGTACTGGAAGGCGACTCTGGTTGAATAGAATTAAGGAGATGTAGTATGAGGTTACTGCCCAGATTCCTCATTTTTCTCCTGATGCTTTGTCCTTTGTACTTTTAGTAGGTGGACTACTGAAGATCCTGTTCTCTTCCGAACATCCATCAACGCCTTCCTTGACCAACTTTCCCTTGTGATGAGGACCATCCCACGCCCAGTGTTTATGGCTGTTGTCAAACAAGGAAGAGGAAGAAATAATGAACTGTAGTATGTTACCACCCACAGCACAAGGCAAAGGCATTTCATGATTTGGGAAACTATTCCTTTGCCTTCATATTCACTGTTTTGTTTCTATCACACTGTATCTATCAGTCAGTGTTACTGGAGGAGTGAATATTGAAAAGTTGGATAATGAAAATAACAATGAGTTTTTGTTTTTATTTTGAATTATGGCAGAAATTGAAGGCATAGTACTCAAATTAGGAGCCATAAAAACAAAATACTAAAACTTATTCACAAAAGAAAATATTTATTTTATGGTATTTTCATGTTTTAAAATTTTAGTGACTTAACATTTGAAAAGAAATGGAAATATCAAACTTTGTGTCTGCAAGATATGGTTGTTAATAAACACTTTAGTCAAACTACAAGAAATATTAGAAATCAATTTTATATCTTTCCCACATTTTCACCTTAATTCTAATTTTTTTTTTCATTTTTTTTCTGGTAGGGCACTATGTCATAATTTTCTATTATGCCCTTCTTTTTTTGACCTCACTAGTATCTACAAACAAAGCAGTTTTTTAACATTTGGAAATTTATTATAAAAAACAATAACTATGATCATTGTTAACAATTACAGGTCCATTTTTGTTTCTTTACAGTGATACTGAGCATGCTCACAAAGGATTTCCATTGTTATCTTTTATAATAACTATCTTTAAAACAAGAAAAATTAGAAAAAAATCCTAAACACACTGCCATTAAACTTGTTTTTACACATTTCTACACAAATGAATAAGCAGAATATTTATTTTAAAAAAGATTAGGGTACTTCTTTTGTTTATCTACCATGTGAGCATGGAAAATAATTTTATTCTTTTACCACAAGAATCACTGTTGATTAAATGACATAGGTAAGTACTTTTTCCAAGGTTTTTAGGATAATTTTAGGATAATTCACTAGAACACAATAGATATGGATTTCTAAATAGTTTCTAGTTATGAGGACAATTAAGAACAGGCAGTTGCATTTGAAGGCTATGTGTTTCTTCATTTCACTATGTTTACTCTGCATGACTGACTTTTGAACTACATATCATAGGATCTTCTTTAGGACCTCAGTGAAAGGAATGAGTAAGAGAAATTTAGTTGTATTTAAATTACATCACAAACTGAAATATGGTGAGTATTCTTCATATGTGGTGGTTTAAAACTAATTAGCCAATAAGTGTGGCAAGAGATTCCTCAACAGTATAATTAAAAGGTGTCAATATTCATTATTATGACAATTTTAATGCCAAAACATTACAACTTATTCGAATAATCAGTTATATGGAATAATTAGCTTGAAGCAAACTTAGTTTTTAAATGACTGCTATAAATGTTGCATGACTATATTCTAACTTACTGTTTTATAAGAAAACCACTAACTCTAAATTATATACCAAAGATCATTTGGGAAATTCACTGTTTGAACATCTCTATTATAGCATCTGGTCTGCTGTCTATCAGCCTCTCTAGATAGGAGTTTCAATTAGGGAACCTGGACTATTCCTTAAATGTTCCCACATCAATTCTAAACTTTAGTCTTCATTAGTTCATCATAGGCTCAACTGTTAATGTCCTGTCTAATTTAATTGTTTTTTGTTTCCTCTTCTAGAATGACCTCTATAAAACTAATTTGAAAGGTTTTATATTAGAGATATTGTGCTTGAGACAAAAGTAATCTAGGGATTTTGATAACAGAAGACACGATAACTTAACATTCATCTCTTTTCCAAACTCAAAAAGGATTCACCTTCTAGCCATTAGGCCACTGTTTGTGTACCAGATTCTCACCCCCCCTTTTTACTACTTCTATTGGAAAATGTATGTTTATCTTTTTGGTTGAAGCCATATATGGCCTTCCCACAGAAATTAGCTTCTTATATAGGTTAGTTATCCCTCCTCAGAAGAAAGTTCTTCAAAAATAGAGAAATGTAATTTTTCTACCATCATTACATATTAAGGAATACAGAATCCTCTTTGCCCCTCCTAGTCTCTCTCCTATCCCTTCAAATTAATAGCCTCTTTTCCTATATTATTGTTACATATATACATATGTGTATGTATATGTACCCACAAATACTCAATTACAACCTTAAAATGTATCTGTATCCTTTTATGCAAAAAAGAATCCTCTTCGCTATATAATTTATCCCTAAATTAAAATCATACACATGAATGCTGACATCTCATTGAAATGTCCAAATCATATACTCTTTACTATAAGCAAAAAGACTCCTGAAAGTTGTATTTCTTCTCAATTAGTTTATTTCTCTGCAAATTTTCTATGTGCTATGTGCTAACTAACCCGCAATATAAAGTTTTTGTGATTTATTACTCTTCTTTAATTTTTCCCTCACATATATCCTAAGCAATTTCATTGGCTTTGATGTAGGGTAAGTCATATTTGAATTCAAAGCCCAGTTAGACTCCTTGGTAGTTATTCCAACGTATAGTTTTTATTTACTGCTCTGTACTTAAACTCAGTTTTTTTTTTTCAGATGTATTCCTCTCAAATACACGGGAATTTATATATCATATTGTCTAGAATACTGTGGGAGCTTGAAGCCAGAAATCCCATACAGCTCTATGGCTAGAGATGGGTGACCTCTGCTGCTGGGTCTGGCTGGCTTGTACCAGCTCCAGCAAATAGAAAGGGGAAAACCAGTTTGGCCCCTTCTCTGCCAGTTAAACTGCTTCTACTGCTGTGCCAGGGGACTGGGGAGCACGTGATCACAGGGAGCCAAAGAAATGCTTTGGCCTGGGAAGCACGAAGCTCCAGGAGAGAAAATCTCTTCTAAATATGCAGTGTTATCTGCTTCTTGGAACAAAGGCTCTCAGACAGTACAGATTCTTATGTGTGTTTACTCTCCACCCAAAACTCCCATTTATCCAGTTTTTAAAAGGTTCCCAGTCTGACTACCAGTACTTCTTATTGACCTGTTCTGAGGGCTTGAGAAGAGATTGCCTACATATTTGGGAGCGATCCTGCTTCTGCCTAGAGCTTACATGACCTGTGGTCAAGTCTCCTTGTACTCAGGGAATGGTTAATCTGGTTGAAGTCCACATCACACCCTCTTGCAGAGGAGGCACTTGGGGCATGGCCAATGCCCTGAGGGGCCATGCACTGCCTATGGCAGTATGAAGATCCTTGAATCTCCGGAGATTGGGAAGCTTCCTGCTGTCTCACTTATTGTTCATGTGGCTTCTACAGTCTCAACCAAGAATCTGGGTTTCCAGCACAACCTACCTGCCACATAGAATACCTCCTCTAATGTCTGATCCATCCATTCAGTCAGTAAAAGTTGATTAAGTAACTGAATCCCTCATGGATTTCTGTCAGAACCAAACACTCATGTGCCACTTTGAATTAAAGGATACTTTTATTTTATTACATTTATAGTGTGTTAAAGTGAGGCAACATTTAAGTCAGACTCCAGGGTTTTATTTTTATTTTTTAACATTTATAACCCGCTGCACTTACTATTGATTTTTTTTTTTTAAGGCACAACTTCTGCATTTGACTATAAAATCACTAAGGTCAGTGAGTATATCTCTTTAATTTTTTCTCTTTAACCCTTATTGTAATAAGTCAAGGTTTTAGCTCTGTGAGAAAGTGCTTAAAGGAAAACTAATAATTATTGTGCTGGCGTTCTTCATGATAACCCTTAAAGCTGCACTAATAAAGACCTTATAAAAACCACGATTCACCCATTAGGTACTGCACTTCCTCTGTTTACACTGATTACTTTCAACATTTTTCTCACAACAATTGAACATTATAGTTTTTACTGCTTTACAACGAAATTATTTGAGCAGTGTACGTAATGTCTTGGCATACAGGAGATTCATCAATGTCTATTATCTTCACTTTTGCTTATTGGACCTTAAACAGTATTTTAAAATGTTCTGTATATACTAAACAATACTTCCCATTCAGTCATTCCAAACACTTAAGTCTTCATGAATGGAAAATTGCTGTTCTAGAATGGACTTTAAAGGAAACGTGGTAGAAAAAGAGCTAAGGGAAAATTTTAGAAAATGAAATAATCTATTAATATTTATGGAAACTTCACTGTGTCTCCATCTGTAATATTAACATGATAGATTAGACATTCATCATCATTACTGTATTGTTGAAACAACTCAAACGCACCTCTAGGCAAAACTATTCAATCTTCTCAGTACTATTCATTCAGTGAAAAGCATATTAGAAATAGTGAAGAGCTGGGCAGGCAGAGATATTGGGATTCACAGGAAAACACTTTTACTAAAACAAAAACAGTGATGTATCTAAAATCGTGTCTAAAGTATATGATGTGTATGATAACAGCAACAAGGACAAGCAAAACTAAGTTGTTTTCTATGAGTCACTTGCTGACCCTTGAAATGTTAAAGAATCTACCATTTAACAACCAGAATACAATGATTCCAGTTTTTAATATTGTCTCATTAAATAGAATTCCAGGGAGGTTATAATATTTTTAAGTTGGTAGAATTTAATCCTAAACAAAATATATATCTCATGCCATTGAGACATTTTAAGTACTATTTTAATTTGTAGATATTAGTTTCTGTTTTTCGTTAACAAAGAAAGAAATTCAGGAAGAATATTTGTGAATGATAAAGGTAACATAAATAAAATGAAGGGCTGAATTTCTGTCTTCCATTACATTCATAGAACATTTACCTTTACATTAAGTAAATAGTTTGAATTAATCAGTTAGATCTATTATTGTCTAAAGAGAACTGGCAATATATCTAAAGGGAACTTCATAAAAGATTCACTTATTTTTTATAAAGTCCAAATGTGGCATTGGACAAAATATTTTAACAGGCTTATTTGTAATTGGTATAAAGCTAAACTGTTGAAATGTGTTCACTGAAACATTTTGCTTCCATTAATGCTTTACATCGTTCATTTATATTAAAATTTTACCTGTATTAGTCCAGTATTTCCTAAGATACTGTTTTCTTAGTATCATCCTTTCCTTATGCCTCTTAAGAACTTACTTTTACTGCTTGCACATAGATCTCTGAGCACCAAGTAGAGGTGATTAATGAAGCTTTCCCATTTTGGACTGAGAATTCTAAAGTTTCTCACTCTATGTACACTGTCTAGTGTTGGGTTTCTCCATATTAATTATCATATAATACTGCAACAGAAAGCTTCTCTGATGATAGCTGAATGAGAAACCAATTTATAGGTATACAGATGTCATTATGATGGATTTTATTGCTATATTACTTTACCACAAAATTACTATTTGCTTTCTCTCTAGGCCCATGGTCTATCTACTCTAATGTTCTTGGATACTTGGGCAGTTTCGGAGATGCACAACATTTCATGGTTCGAGACATAAATCCTTTAGAGAGGGGTTGGTCACTCCCAGAATATTTGTCCAGGCAGGTCACTATTACACATTTCAGGATTTGTAGCTGTGTTGGTGGCTATGTTAAATTCTAGAAGCAAGCAGAGTATTTTCTTGAATCATGAATACCAGGCAGCAGAAGTGAAGGCCCTAGTTAGGCACCAGGTTCAATTTTTCTGTGCTCCTTGACATCTAAGTGTTGTCTCCAGAAATATAAATTTACCAGAACTTTGTGGAGGAAAAATCAATAGTTGTAGCAATAGCTTAAATTATTTGGGCATTTCCCTGGAGCCCTTTTGGCCAATGATTCAACTAGTTGTAACAATTCCAGGCACTAATTGCTTCACTTGGTGTTGAAATACATATAGTGGGTGTTTGCCTCACCCAATATCCGGATTTTTAATATAAGTATATATTTTAAGAAGCTTCTATAGTAATCTTCATCCATATGTAGTCTCCAATGTCCAGTGGTGTTGTCCTATCATTCTTTCATTTACTTCTCTCATCCCCTCTAGTTCTCATATACTAGGCTATCTGCTGTTTCTCCATAATCATATATTCTATTTCTCCTTCCTTTAGAGATCCTAGCCTCATCCCTAGTCTTTCATTCTATGTCTAACCTCTGTATTCATATTGGTTATACTGTAGCATGTCTATGTAATGCTTGAAAGTTAAAATCTACATATAAGAAAATATGTGAAAATTTGTCTTTCATAGTCAGAGTTTCTTTCTTCCCTTGGGATGATAATTCTTTAAATAAATGTACTATACTTTTATTATCCATATATCTTTTGATGGCTGTTTCTAGTATATTATGAATAGAGAAGCAAGAAACATAGATGAGTAAGTTTATCTGCCTCTGAAGTAGAATGTAGAGTTTGGGGGTATATGTCCAAGAGTAGTACTGGTGGATTTTAACATAGATTGATTCTCATATTCTTGAGGAATTTCTACACTGATTTCCATACTGGCTGTGAAGATTATATTTCCACTAACAATGGATGAATGTTCATTTTACTCATCATCACCAGAATGAGATATCATTTGTTTTACTGATCTTGGACATTTTTAGTGATATATTTTAAAGTACTTCAACCACTTATGATTTTCATTTCCCTAATGATAAGGACATTGTGCATTTCTTTAAGTGCTTCTCAGTCATTTACACTTCCTCTTCTGAGAATTATGTTTAGATCTGTACACATTTTTATTAGGTTATTTGTGTCCTTGATGTTCTTTTTTTTTTCAAAATTCCTTATGCATTTTAAATTTTAGCCCTGTATCAGCTGTGTAATTAGTAGACTTTCCCCTATTTTATAGCCTGCTGCTTTGTCTAAGTGATGACTTCTTTTGTTATACAGAAGCTTTGCAGTTTCATGGGGTTACTTTTTTTTTTTTTTTTTTTTTTTTTTTGACCTTAGTGTCTGTGCTTAGGTGTCTTGTTCAGGCAGTATTTCCCTAAGTCAATGAATTCATGATAATTGCCTGTTTTGGGGGGGGGGGTTGTTTTTTTTTTTTTAATCTATAAAATTTAAGGTATCTGGTATTATGCTGAGTTCCTTTGAGAGGTGATTTTTTTGCAGGGTAATAAAGATATTTTCACTTTTTTTTTACATCCAGTCTGATCAGTACCATTTGTTAAAGATCTTCTTATTTCCCAGTGTTTATTTCCGGTTTCTTTGTTAGAAAGAAAGAAAGAAAGGAAGGAAGGAAGAAAGAAAGAAAGAAAGAGAGGAGAGGGGAGAGAGAGACAGAGAGAGGGAGTGAGGGAAGGGAAGGGAGAGAGGGAAGCAGGAAAGGAGGAAGGAAAGAAGGAAGGAAGGAAGGAAAGAAGGAAAAAAACCTCTATAGGAGTTCAGACTTTACAACTATTTTAGTTTCTTTCTTGATTCCTGTCTTGTCCCATTATTCATAGTAGATAGTTGCTCAGTTTCATAGTAGATAGTTGCTCAGTTTCATAGTAGATAGTTGCTCAGTTTCATAGTAGGTAGTTGCTCAGTTTCATAGTAGATAGTTGTTCAGTTTCCATTAAGTTTCTTAACTTTCTGCTGTTGGTATTGTTGATATCCAGCTTTAATTCATGGTTGTTATAATATGGGGTATTACATCAATTTTCTTATATCGGTTGAGACTTGCCTTCTGTACAAGCATGTGATTAGTTTTGAGGAGCATTTCCATGAGCTTCTGAAGAGATATACTATTTTGTGTTTGGATGGACTATCTGCTAGATCCATTTGATTTGTGGTGTTATTTAACTGCAGAAACGGTTCAGTTTTTGTTCTTTTTCTTTTTCTTCTTTTTCTTTCTTTTGGAAAATCTGTTTATTATTAGTGACACTAATGTAAGTCACTCACTACCACAGAATGTACATAAATATATTATTCTTAACTGTAGTGCTGTTTATTTATGAGCTTGGTGCCCTTGTCTTTGTTGCATAGATATTTAGAATTTTGATATCTTCCTAATGGAATTTTTTCTTTTGGTGAGTATGTAGTATCTTTTGCTGCCTCTTTTACTTAGTTTTGCATTGAAGTCTATTTTTATCAGCCATTAAAATACAGTGGCATCTTGCTTCTTGGGTCCATTTGATTGGAATAACATTTTCTATAATTTAACCTGGAGTGATATGTATCTTGGATAGTAAGTTGTATTTCTTGGATGCAGCATAAATGTGTATTCCTTTTTATATTTCTAATTTAGTATGTTAGTCTCTGTCATCTTATGGTGGAAATGAGACCATTTATGAGCAATTGATTAATTAGCATTAGACCATTTATTATTAATTAATTAATTAGTAGAAAATAATTAATTAATTAGCCAATTAGCAATAAGCAACTTTTATTCATTTCTGTTATTTTGCTGTGATTGTTAGGTAATTTCCTCCATTTTGACTACATGTCTGGTGTTATTTAATCCCTGCCTTTTCTTGGGTGTATGGTTAAACTATTTAGTCTGTTGTTTTCTTTTTACTGTCTTTTGTAGTCTTAGTTGGTAGACAAATACAATTTAAACTTGGATTTTATCAGTTGCTGTTTTTATATTTCTGTTTATTGTGATACTTTTCCTAAGTGTATTTGTCTCAGTTGGCATCTGTGATCTCTTAGAATTTGTAAAGTATCAACCCAGATTTTTTTGGCTTTTACCATCCCCATTGATAAATTTAGTGTTATTATAATAGGTCTGACTTTATGTGATATTTCGACATTTTCCATTGTACATTTAAATAATTTCAAAATTCTTCTCTCATATGTTTCATTTTGAC
Organism: Micromys minutus; assembly: GCF_963924665.1. Lineage (NCBI taxonomy): Eukaryota > Metazoa > Chordata > Mammalia > Rodentia > Muridae > Micromys > Micromys minutus. The sequence goes on along the minus strand of NC_137970.1, from coordinate 119,095,102 downwards.
TGCACTTTGTAGCTTCCTCTTCCTCTTCTCTGCACAGTCCTCCCTGTCTTGCCCTCTCTGTTAGGTCCAGTACTATGCTGTTTCCCATCAAAACAGGGCAGGAATCCCAGGGATATCAACCAAACCTGACATACATAGTTGCAATAAGAATAGACAGTTCCCAGCATACCAAGTCTGGACTAGGCAATACAATAGGAGGAAAAAGATCTCAATAGCAGGCAAAAGAATCACAGACAGTTATTGCTACCACTGGTTTGAGTCCAACAACAGCAACAACCTACACAACCATAACATATATACAAAAGACCTAGGTCAGCCATATACAACCTTTCTGATGTTCAGTTCAGTCTCTGTGAGTCCCCACTTCTCTGTATATTTAGTGTTTATTGTGTGTCTTGGAGAATTTTATGCTCATGTCTATTTGGTGGTCTGTATACTTCTTGTACTTTGATGGACTTAGAGGTGGAGAAATTCTCTTTTCTCTTCTTCTTCTTCCTCTTCTTCTCCCTTCTCCTCCTCCTCCCTCTCCTCTTCCTTCTTCTTCTTCTTCCTCCTTCCATATTTTTATTTTCTGTATATTTGGTTTTTCTATAGTGTTCCAGATTTCTTGAATGATTTGTTTCTGGATGATGCCAGATTTAATCTTTTTAATCCTCAAGAAATCTGATTCTTTTATGATATCTTCAATGCCTGGGATTCTTGCTTCCAGATCATGTATTCTGCTATTGAGACTTACTTCTGAGGCTTTTCCTTGACTTCCTAAGTTTTTCATTTACTGCTTAATTTCAGCTTGTGTTTTCTTAGGAATTCTATTTATACTTTTCTATTTTGAACTGTTTATATTATTTTATTCCACTTATGGTGTTTTTACAGACTTCATTTAGAGGTTTATTTATATTCTGTTGAAGTTCCTTGAGTGAGTGTGGTTACAATAGCAAGTTTAAAACCCTTGTCTTGTTTGTTTTTTTTATTTGCTTGTTTCTTTTTTTGTTTTATCTATATTGCCATTCCTATCACTAAGTATAGTGGAATTACCAAGTTCTATGAATGCATTTCTGTCTTTTCAATTAATGTTTGTGTTTTGGTGGTAGTTTGTAGACATCTGAAGTTAAGATGATTGGGTTGTTCTGTGGGGTTAATGTCTGTTCTTGTCTTTGTGCTGAGTGTTTCAGTTCTTAGGGTTTTAAAATTTTGTTTATTGGTATTTGTTTTGGTTTTTGTTTGTTCTCTGTAGATTTTAGAAAATTATAGGGGCTGTGGTTGGCTGAGTAGAGAGTGCTTCTATAGGTTGTTGGGTGGGGGAATAACAAATAGGAAAAGAAGAGATGGCCTAGGAGAAAAGGTTTAAAGGGTCTTCAGGAAATATTTAACATCTTAGAAATTTCTACACACAAGAGGCAATTTCCTCAGGAATGTGAAGGTATGATGAATTGAGCTGTTCCTACAAGTAAGTTGCATCTAGACAAAGAATAACATAGAAAAGTAATCATGATCTTGTCTGATTAAAACTTTGGTTGCAAAATGAGGTAGTGGATCATTTTGAACATTGGACAATGAGTATTTCCTGGGTTTACAATAAAATCATGAGAGGAGCTTTCATATTTCAGGCATCTTGATTTCACATATGAGCACTTAATCTTCAAAGTGATTTAAAAACACAAAATATTGTTTCAGATGCTGGCTGGTTGTTTTGAATCTAAAGGTCAAAAATCTAAATACTAAGAAATCTAAGGTCATTGTTAGTACTTTTCACTCGGAACTACTTGTAAAACTTAAAGTTTGAATGTTCTTTTCTAGCTTTGGAAGACATAAAACTAACTTGGAGAGGTTTGTTTTCCTGTGCTGGTTAGATTGATGAGTAACCTACCCTTTTTATCCTATTATAAACAATCGATTTTCCTGATTTTCTCTTTGTTAGCAGAGAGGGGTGTTGCAGAATCTTTCACCAATTAATAAAGATTTCAGGATACCAATTACTGGGGGAGAAGTAGATGGGACTTCCATGTCATGGGAGAAGAGAGGAGGCAGAAAAAGGTGAATTATTTTTGGATAGGGAGAGCTTGGAGGAAAAATGTAGCTAACAAGAGGATCCCAGGTTAGATGAAAGATCTGCCAAGATTAGCCTTTAGAGGAGTTTAACTTAGAATGGCTTACCAAATTAGAATGCCATTTGCTGTGCCCAAAGATTGTGCTACCTGTTGATTTCAAGTTTATATGGTGATTTTCTTCACTTGGTTACTCAACTGAGTGCAAGAGAAAGGTACAGTGATAGGGTGCCCCAGCAAGCCACAAGAATTTTGTAAGTCTCTGGCATGGCAGCGCCATGGGATGCTTGGACTCCTTGCAGGTAGTGAGACTCCTGGGGCCAGAGAATAGCTGGCCTTACTGTGAGATAGTGCATTATTTATTATTTCACGCTACAGAGGAAAAATTATTTTAAAATGGCAGAAAAGTACTGCTATTAACAATGATGATTTAATGTCTGGTTTTTTGAGTCCTGGCAATGACAGCACTCAGGAGTCTTGTGTGTGGTTGGGATTATTAATTAAAATTAAAGCCAATATAAACTATGTAGCAGGTTTGAGGATTTACTGGGCTGCACAATGAGGATCTTTCTCATGTGCATTTGCAATAAGGTAAAACTGTCCTTTAGTAACCATTTAGGGGGAACCCTCTATTACCTTATGCCCATGCATAATTTTTCATGTATATGACTAAAATCATATTTTTAAGGGGAGGCTAGGTGGTGCAGAAAAAATGATTATATAACCTAATCTATCAAAATGTAGAAGCAACCCAACTATGTCTCTCAGTAACAAGACCACAAAAAGAGAATTCTGAAGTTTCCAGTGTGTTGTTTTAAGAGAGCAATGTGTGTATAGCACATGAACATGAAGGAATTATGCTGTAAGTGTATTATTATAAAGAAGCATTATCCATATCCCTAAAACATCTCCTGTGCTTGTATTCTTCAGTTCTGCAATACTTGGTTAAAGTCCATTGACCCTTTATATCATTGTGCTTTGGTCTGTATGGTGTGCATATTGAAGGAATTGGAGTATTGAAATCAGCCTCTATTCTTGTGTAGGTGACATATTTAGATTTTTTTGCTTGTTTTCTTACATAAAATTAGATCCACCCATGCTGGGTCATATTTCGTCAGGATAGTAATGTCCTCTTAGTGGGTTTTTTCCTTAAAACAAATAAAGCAACCTTTTGATTAAGCAATCCCTTTTATTGAAAATGTCAATTTGCATCACATTATTATCAATCGAATTTATTATTCCAAATTAAAATTTTAACTAAAATTTTCATTGGAATGAGTTTTAAACACTGAATTTTAAGGATAAATATTGAAACAGAGAACACTCCAGGTTTTATAAATTAAATTAAATCTTCATTCAAATAGAAAAAATATTTTCATATAAAGCTTCTGCCAGATAATAATGAACAGGATTCTCTTTGAATGGCGACCACCCATCATCCATATATTTGTAAAGAATGTGTTAGTCAATATGGAGTAAATACCATCCATGCAAAAATTCTGTTTTTAAAAAGTTTTAAAGTGCAATGATAATACTGAGGCCCATTTGGCCTCTAGAAGAGAACCTTTCCAACCAAGACAGAGGCAGATTTGAGAAACTAGCCTTTGCTTTCAGATCTGCAGAACTCGCCAAATTTGTGTTGTTGTTGTTGTTATATAAACTACGATTATATATACCTTCATTGGATCTCAAAAAATCAATTTCTTGGGCTGAGGCCTTGCACTCTGGATCACAGGAAATATGATTCTTATGTTGTAGTGAATACTCACCCATATCTTTTTTGTGATAAAAGGTATTCTTTTTTATTAGATACTCTGTGTATACATTTGAGGTATTATACCTTTCCCCTGCCCCACTCCCATTGCCTACCCCTCTCCATTTACATTCAGGAAGGTGCACTCCCTCCTAATCATCTCTCTACCCCATTGTCTTAGCATTCCTCGTCATTGGGAAAACATGCCTTCCTTGGACCAAAAGCCTATTTCCACATTGATGCCAGACACTGATATCTTCAGTTACATAAGCAACTGGATCAATAGGTATTTCAATGTGTGCTCAATGGTTGTTGTTTTAGTCCTTGAAAGTTTTGTAGGGTGTGGTTGGTTGATAATGTTGTTCTTCCCACGAGTTTGAAGCCCCTTTCAGCTGCATTAGTACTTTCTTTAGCACCCTCATTGGGGTCCCCGAGTTCAGACCGATGGTTAGCTGCAAGCATGCTCAGCTGTATCTATATACTACTATAGTCACTGAGGAGGCAACTCTACCTAGTTCCTGCCAGTAAGTTCTTCTTGGGTTTAGCTATAGTTCTTAGATTCGGTGGCTGCATATGTGGTAGATCCCCAGATGAGGTTGCATCTGACTGATTTATTTTTTTCAGTCCCTATTCCTCTATTTGTCCTTGCATTTCTTCCCATGAGAGTTTTGTTCTCCCATCTAAGATGGACTGAGGCATCCCGATTTAGGCCTCCCTTCTTTCTGAGCTTCATAATGTCTGTGAATGATTTTTTGGGTATTCAGAGCATTCCGGGGCTAGTATGTACTTATAGGTGAGTTCATACCATGTGTGTTCTTTTGTGACTGGGTTATCTCACTCAGGATGATAACCTCTATTTCGATCCATTTGCCTACAAATTTCATGAACTCATTGTTTCTAATATCTGAGTAGTACTCCATTGTGTAAATGTACCACACTGTGTCTATCCATTCCTCTGTTGAAGGACATCTGGGTTCTTTTCAGCTTCTGGCTATTATAAATAAGGCTGCTATAAACATGGTTGAGCATGTGTTCTTGTTATATGTTGGACCATCTTTGGGGTATATGCCCAGGATTGGATAAGCTGGGTTTTCAGGTAGTACTATGTTCAATTTACTGAGGAACCTTCAGACTGATTTCCAGAGTGGTTGTACCAGCTTACGACCATACCAACAGTGAAGCAGTGTTCCTCTTTCTCCACATTATCACCAACATCTGCTGTCACCTGAGTTTTGATCTTAGGCATTCTGATTGGTGTAAGAGAAATCTCGGGGTTGTTTTGATTTGCATTTCCCTGACGACTAGGGATGTTGAGCATTTCTTTAGGTGCTTCTCAGACATTCAGTATACCTCAGCTGAGAGTATATAGGATATTAACCCTCTATGAGATGGAGGCTTGGTAAAGATCCTTTCCAAATCTGTTGGCTTGCAGTTTGTATTTTTGACAGTGTCTTTAGATTTCTACACCTTTGCAAATTCATGAGATCCCATATGTTGATTCTTGACCTTAGAGCATAAGCCATTGGTGTTCAGTTCAAGAAACTTTCCCCTGTGCCTATGTGTTCTAAGGTTTTCCCTATTTTCTCTTCTAATGGGTTCAGTGTACCTGGTTTTATGTGGAGGTCTTTGATCTAGTTGAATTTGAGCTTTGTACAAAGAAATGGAAAAGATTTAATTTGAATTTTTCTGCATGCTGACTACCAGTTGAGTCAACACCATTTGTTGAAGAGGCTGTCCTTTTATCCATAGAATATTTTTAGCACCTTAGTCAAAGAGCAAGAGACCATAGGTGTGTTGTTTCATTTCTGAGTCTTCAATTCTGTTCTATTGTTATACCTGGTATCTCTGTACCACACAGTTTTTATCACAATTTCTTGTAATATAGCTTGAGGTCAAAAATGGTGCTTCCACCAGAAGTGTTTGTATTCTTGAGAATAGATTTTGCTCTTCTAGTTTTTTTTTTTTTTTTTTTCAGAGCTGAGGACCGAACCCAGGGCCTCACGCTTGCTAGGCAAGCGCTCTACCACTGAGCTAAATCCCCAACCCCTCTAGTTTTTTTTTTTTTTTTTTTTTTTTTGTTAATCTAGATGAATGTGCAAATTATTCTTTCCATCTATTTGAAGAATTGAGTTGGAATTTTGATGGGGATTGCACTGAATTTGTAGATTGCTTTTGGCAAAATGGCCATTTTTATAATGTTGATCCTGCCAATCCATGAGCATGGAAGATCTTTCCATCTTTTGAGATCTTCTTCAATTTCCATATTCAGATCCTTCAAGTTCTTATAGAGATCTTTCACTGGTTTAGTTAGTGTCACCCCAAGGAATTTTGTAGTCTTTGTGACTATTATGAAGGGTGTTGTTACTCTAATTTCTTTCTCAGCCTGTTTATCCTTTGAGTAGACTAAGGTGATTGATTTGACTTAATTTTATATCCAGCCACTTTGCTGAATTTGTTACTAGTTGTAAAAGTTTTCTGGTGGAATTTTTGGGGTTTCATAAGTATCCTATCATGTCATCTGCAAATATGATATTTTGACTTCTTCGTTTCCAATATCAATCCCTTTGACTTCTTTGTGTTGTCTAATTGCTCTGGCCAGGACTTCCAGTACTATGTTGAATAGGTAGAAGGAGAGTGAGGAGCCTTGTCTAGTCCCTGATGTTCATGGAATTGCTACAACTTTCTCTCCATTTAGTTTGATGTTGGCTATATCTTTGGTGTATATTGCTTTTACTATGATTTTGTATGGGCCTTGGGTTCCTTATCTGTCCAACACTTTTATCAGCAAGGGGTATTGATTTTTTTTCGAATACTTTCTCTTCTCAGTTGCTAGTGAGATGAACATGTTTTTTTTTTTCCCTTTGAGTTTTTATTTTATATGGTGGATTATGTTGATGGATTTCTATATATTGAACCATCGATGTATCCCTGAGATAAATTCTACTTCATCATGTTAGAAGATTGTTTTGATGTGTTTTTGGATTTGGTTTGCAAAAATTTTATTGAATATTTTTGCATCGATTTTCATGGGGGAAATTAGTCTGAAGTTCTCTATTTTTGTACTGTCTTTGTGTGGATTAGGTATGAGTGTAATTGAGACTTTGAAGAATGAGTTGCATAGTGTTCCTTCTGTTTCTATTTTGTGGAATAGTTTGGGGAGTATAGGTATTAGGTCTTCCATAAATTCTGATAGAATTCTCCATTAAACCCATCTTGTCCTGGGCTTTTTGTGTTTGGGAGGCAATTGATGACTGCTTCTATTTCTTTAGGAGTTATGAGACTGTTTCGATGGTTTATCTGATCCTCATTTAAGTTTGGTATTTGGTATCTGCCCAGAAATTTATCCATTCCCTTTAGTTTTCCAGTTTGAGTACAGGCTTTTTTAGTAGGATCTGATGCTTTCTTAAATTTGCTTAGTTTCTGTTGTTATGTCTCCCGTTTCATTTCTCATTTTGGTAATTTGGATACTCTCTCTGTGACCTCAACTTATTATTGCTAAGGGTTTGTCAATCTTGTTGATTTTCTCAAAAGACAAACAAAGAACAGCTCTTGGTTTTGTTGATTCTTTATATAGTTCTTTTTGTCTTTATTTAGTTGATTTCTGTTCTGAGTTTATTTCCTGCCATCTACTCCTCTTGGGTGTATCTGCTTTTTTTGTTCTAGAGCTTTCAGCTGAGCTGTCAAGCTGCTAGTGTATGCTCTCTCCAGTTTCTTTTTGGAATCAACCAGAGCTATGAGTTTTCCTCTTTGTAGTGGTTTTATTGCTTCCCATAGGTTTTGATATATTGTATTTTCATTTTCTTTAAATTGTAAAAAAATTCTTAATTTCTTTTTTTATTTCTTCCTTGACCATGTTATCATTAAGCAGAGCATTGTTCAGCTTCCATGTGTATGTGGGGTTTTTGTTGTTTTTGTTTTTATTAAAGACAAACCTTAGTCCATGGTGAACTGATAGGATGTATGGGCATATTTTGCTTTTCTTGTATCTGATGAGGCCTGCTTTGTAACCTACTATATGATCAATTTTGTAGAAGGTACCATGATGTGCTGCAAATTACATTCTTTTGTTTTGGATGAAATGTACTGCAGATGTCTTGTAGTTCTTGTTGGTTCATAAGCTCTGCTAGTTTTGCTGCGTTTCTGTTCAGTTTCTTTCTCCAATATCTGTCCATTTATGAGAGTGGGGTGTTGAAGTTTCCCACTATTATTCTTTGTCTTGTAATATATGCTTTATATGTTACTTGTCCGTTTTCCATTACAGCTTTTAAGATTCTTTCTTTGTTTTGAATATTCAGTGTTTTAAGTATTATGTGTCAGGAGGAGTTTCTTTTCTGGTCCAATCTAGAGTTGTTTAGGCTTCCTGTATGTTCATGGTAATCCCGATCTTAAGGGTAGGGAAGTTTACTTCTATGACTTTGCTGAAAATATTTACTGTGCCTTTTAGGTGGGAGTCTTCACCCTTTTCAACACCTATTATTCTGAGGTTTGGTCTTCTCATTGTGTCCTGGATATCTTGAATGTTTTGGGTTAGGAGCTTTTTGGTTTTTGCATTTTTTTCTGACTGTTGTGTCAATGTTTCTATCTTGTCTTCTGCCCCTAAGATTCTCTCTTTCATCTCCTGTAGTCTGTTCGTGGTGCTTGCATCTATGACTCCTGATTTCATTTTTAGGTTTTCCATCTCCAGGGTTGTCTCTTTTTGAGTTTTCTTTATTGTTTCTATTTCTGTTTTCAATTCTTTCATCTTTTTGGCTGTGTTTTCCTGTATTTCTTGGAGTGATTTCTCTTAGTTCTCTTGTAATTTTTTAAGGGAGTTATTATTATGTTTCTCAAAGATCTCCATCATCATTATAAAGTATGATTTCATGTCTAAGTCTCATTTTTTCTGGTGTGATATGCAAGCTACTGCTTGCTGTGGTGGGAGAGATGGGTTCTGATATTGCCAGTTTGTCTTGGTTTCCATTGCTTAGGTTCTTTCACTTTCCTCTTGCCATCTTGTTATCTGTGATTATATGTGATCTTGTTGTCTCTTATGGGAGCCTGTCTCTCCTGTTAATCTGAGGGTCCATGGGCTCAGGAAGGAAATTGTTTCTGGATGTTTGGCTCTTTGAGGGTAGACAGTGAGTTCTGATTGCAGTGACTTTGTTATGTTTTTGTGGGCTAAGATGGGAGAGCACTTGTGGTCTGTTCTGTGAGCTCAGTCATTCGCAGGTGGATCCTGAGTTTTTATGGCCATCACCCTGCCTTCTTGCTGGGTCAGAAAGGACCTGATATCAGAGTTCACCACAGTTTCTGTCCTCTGGGAGCTCAAGATGATTCCTCTCTGGACAGCCTGTAGGTTGTGTGTCAAGGTCCCTGTGGGCTCAGGAAAAAGAGTGCTTGCAAGTCTGTTATGGGGCCTCAGCAGTCTGAGAGCAGGTTTGAGTTTTGATGGTAGTAACCTACCCTCTCAATGGGCCAGAAAAAGCATGAATATCTTTTATTATATCTCAACAATGGATCTGGGAAATAAGGAGACACATTTTGCATGAGATATAGCATCTTAGTATAGAGTTTGATTAGACACTTCTAGAAGTTAAATTGAGGAACATACCATGAATGTATAGTATAGTATAGTATAGCCAAGCATAGCATAACATAGTATATAATTTCAAATTAGAAGATGCAATGGTTACTCCAAACTATATCCTATAGATCCTCAAGATCTGATCTATAACAGGGTACTAAACCTGGGAGAGCTGTCTGGTATGCTTTGACAAATTCTTATAGGGTAGTTCAATTATAGGGACATGTATCTTTAAGGCTTTAGAATATCAACCAAATAATAGATCTGTAAGTGCATTTATGGCACTTTATCTTTAATAATTTCTTTTCCAACTGAGACAACAAAAAATAAAATTCAGGTAGTTTATTAGTAGATCATAATAAAAGAGAAACCTAATGTTGGAAGAAAATTTTAATTTCTTACTACCTTAAAAAGCTTCACATTCTAATGCCAATGCTACAGGGACTATGATTTGAGCATAAAACCCTGGAAATTGCATGTCTTTATTCCTAGTCTCAGGACTCTATAATAAGGAGGGGGCTTACTGTGATTTTTGAGGACTGTCTGGTCTAAGTGGTGAGTTATAGGATAGCCATACATACACAATTGAGATTAGTGCCTCAAAATAAGTAAAAAGTAAAAAGGAATTTTTGTGACCACCACCAGTAAAACTACTATAGCAATAAGAAGATGTACAAAGACAAGTAGAAGTAAGAAAATAAAATACTGAAGTCAGAAAGAAAGTACAAACACCATTACACTGAGTCGCCATGCACAGAGCAGTGACTTACAACACAATAGAAAATACCTCATTTGCAGTAGACAGAAACTCCAAAATTTACATTAAAGTAATAATCACCAAATGGTATGGCAGTGTTCTGAAAAAAGAGTTTACATGTTTCCTAACAGATCAACTGTAAGTCAGACCTAAAGAGAATATTGTACCAATGTGTGGCATACATACAAATTATACTTGTTAAGATAATGAGTAATTAAATTTGAGATACTCAAAACCGATTTTTTCATACACATAATTTCCAAATCATATTTAGAAAAGTGTAGAGAGTGCAAAACAGAGCCCGGCCCATCTGCCATGTGGACCCCCAGCCCCTAGAGTTTGAGAAACTGGTGAGTGGGAGATCTGGGTGGCCAGGGAGCAGAGAGATATCTGCGAAGTGCACAGGCGGAGCACGCCCTTCAACCTGCCTGATCCAGAACCAGGAACAGAACTTTGGTACTTCTGTTTCCACCTGGCAGCGACTTCAGGGCATGGAGCAGAGCCCGGCCCATCTGGCACACGGACCGCCAGCTCCTAAGGTTGAAAAACTGGTGAGTGGGGGATCTGGGCAGCCAGGGAGCAGAGAGATCTCTGCGGAGTGCACACGCCAGGCGCACCCTCCGACCTGCCTGATCCGGGGACCAGGAACAGAACTTAGGAATCTATGTTCCCACATTGCGACTCTGAGTCATAGAACAGGGCTTGGCCCATTTGCCACCTGGACTAGTGGAGATCCAGGGACACAGACCAGATACAATGGAAAGGTGAGAACATATAACTGACAACAAAATGGCAAGAAGAAAGCGAAAGAGTATATCCCAAGGAAACCAAGACAACCTGGCAACACCAGAACCCAGCTCTCCAATAACAGCAAATATCGGAATGCCAAACACTCCAGAAAAAAAAGACGCAGACCTGAAATCATACCTCAAGATGCTGATAGAGATACTTAAACAAGAACGGGAGGAAAAGGAAAAACATTCAGAAGCTTTTAAAGAGGAAACAAGAAAAACACTCAAAGAACTAGAGGAAAACAGAAACAAAGAGATGAAGGAATGGAAGAGGGAATTTAAAACGGAAATTGACACAATAAAGAAAACACTAAAAGAGATAACCCTAGAGGTAGAACACCTAAAAAAGAAATCAGGAGTCACATAAGCAAGCATTTCCAATAGATTACAAGAGATAGAAGAGAGACTCTCGGGGGCAGAAGACAATATTGTAAACATAGACAAAAACAGCCAGAGAAGATGCAAAAAACAAAAAGCTCCTAACCCAAAATGTCCAGGAAATCCAAGACACAATGAGAAGACCAAACCTAAGGATAATAGGAAAAGAAGAGGGTGAAGAGTATCAACTAAGAGGCACAGTAAATATCTTCAACAAAATCGTAGAAGAAAACTTCCCTACCCTCAAGAATGAGATGATCACGAGCATAAAAGAAGCCTTCAGAACTCTAAATAGGTTGGACCAGAAAAGAAATACCTCCCGGCACATAATAGTCAAAACACCAAGTGCCCAAAACAAAGAAAGAATACTAAAAGCAGTAAGGGAAAAAGGTCAGGAAACATATAAAGGCAGGCCAATCAGAATCACACCCGATTTCTCCACAGAGACTATGAAAGCTAGAAGAACCTGGGCAGACATCATGCACACCCTAAGAGAGCACGAGTGCCAGCCCAAGCTGCTATAATCAGCAAAACTATCAATCACCATAGATGGAGAGATGAAGATATTTCAAGACAAATCAAAATTTACAAAATATCTGACCACAAATCCAGCACTACAACAAATTATAGGTGGAAAGCCCAATACACTGAGGGAAAATACAGCCTAGTAAAAACAAGAAAACTCCTAAACAAGAAAACTAAAAGAAGAAAAAGGCACAGACACAACTCAACCCACAAAAGCAATAATGGCAGGAAACAGAAACAACTATTCCTTGATATCTATTAATATAAATGGAATTAACTCCCCAATAAAGAGACATAGGCTATCAGACTGGATACATAAACAAAACCCAGCCTTTTGCTGCATATAGGAAACTCTTCTCAGAGACAGAGACAGACACTATCTCAGAGTAAAAGGGTGGGAAAAAAATCTTCCAAGCAAACAGCCCCAAGAAGCAAGCTGGACTGACTATTCTAATATCAAATGAAGTAAATTTCCAATCAAAAGTTATCAAAAAAGATAAGGAAGGACACTTTTTACTCATTACATGGGAAATCTGTAAGGAGGAACTCTCAATCCTTAACATATATGCTCCGAATAAAAAAGCACGCACATTCATAAAAGAAACCCTACTAAAGCACAAAAAAATTCATTTCACCCCACTCAATAATAGAGGGAGACTTTAATACCCCACTCTCACCAATGGACAGATCATGGAAATAGAAACTGAACAAGGATACTGCAAAACTAGCAGAGACTTTGAACCAACTAGAATTAATAGATATATACAGAACATATCATGCTAAAGTAAAAGAATACACCTTCTTCTCAGCACCCCATGGCACGTTCTCGAAAATTGACCATATAATTGGACACAGAACAAGCCTCAATCTATATAGGAAGGTTGAAATACTCTGGTGCATCCTATCAGATCACCATGGTCTACGGCTGGTCTATAACAACAACAAAGACAACATAAAGCCCACATACACAAGGAAACTAAACAATGCTTGGTTAAATGATAGCAGGGTCAAAGAAGAAATAAAGAAAGAAATGAAGAACTTTCTAGAATTCAACAAAAACGAAAACACAACATACCAAAACCTATGGAATACAATGAAAGCAGTACTGAGAGGAAAACTCATAGCCATAAGTGCTTCCAAAAAGAAACTGGAGAGAGGTTACATCAGCAACCTGACAGCACAGCTAGAAGCCCTAGAACAAAAGGAAGCAGATATACCCAAGAAGAGTAGACTGCAAGAAATAATCAAAATTAGGGCAGAAATAGACCAAATAGAAACAAAAAGAACCACTGAAAAAACCAACAAAACCAAGAGTTGGTTCTTTGAGAAAATCAACAAGATTGATAAACCCCTAGCCAGACTAACTAGAGGGCAAAGAGAGAGCACACAAATTAACAAAATCAGAAAGGAGAGTGGAGACATAACAACTGAAACTGAGCAAATTCAAGAAATCATCAGATCCTACTAGAAAAACTTATACTCCACAAAATTGGAAAATCTGGCAGAAATGGAAAAATTACTAGAAAGATATAAGATGCCAAAGTTAAACCAAGACCAAGGAATCCATCTAAATAACTCTATAACACATAAAGAAATAGAAGAATTCATCAAAAGCCTCCCAACCAAAAAAAGCCCAGGTCGAGACGGGTTCAGTGTAGAATTTTATCAGATATTTATTGCGGATATAAGACCAATACTCTCCAAACTATTCCAAAAGATAGAATCAGATGGAGTACTACCCCAATCATTTTTTTGAGGCTACAATAACCCTGGTACCTAAACTACACAAAGACACTAAAAAGAAAGAGAACTTCAGACAAATCTCACTTATGAACATTGACGCAAAAATACTCAACAAAATCCTTGCAAACTGAATCCTCGAACACATCAAAACGATCATTCATCATGACCAAGTAGGCCTCATCCCTGGGATGCAGGTATGGTTTAATATAAAGAAATCTATCGACATAATCCACCATATAAACAAATTAAAAGCAAAAAATCACATGGTCATCTCACTAGATGCTGAGAAAGTATTTGATAAAATTCAACACCCCTTCATGTTAAAAGTCCAGGAAAGAACAAGAATCCAAGGTCTATACCAAACCATAATAAAAGCAATATACAGCAAACCAACAGCCAACATCAAACTTAATGGTGGTAAACTTGAAGCCATTCCACTAAAATCAGGGACTGGACAAGGCTGCCCAGTCTCCCCCTACCTATTCAACATAGTACTGGAAGTCCTGGCTGGAGGAATTAGAGAGCAAAAGGAGATCAAGGGGATACAAATTGGAAAGGAAGAGATAAAAACATCACTCTTTGCAGATGACATGATAGTTTACTTAAGTGACCCCAAAAATTCCACCAGAGAACTCCTACAGTTGATAAACAAGTTCAGCAAAGTGGCTGGATACAAAATCAATTCAAACAAATCAGTAGTCTTCCTATACTCAAAGGACAAACGTGGAGAAAGAAATTAGGGAAAAGGTACCCTTCCCAATGTCACAAAAACTAGGAAATACCTTGGTGTGACTGTAACTAAGCAAGTGAAGGACATGTAGGACAAGAACTTCAAACCTCTAAAGAAGGAAAGTGAGGAAAATCTCAGAAAATGGAATGTTCTCCCATGATCATGGATTGGAAAGATCAACATTTTAAAAATGGCCATCCTACGAAAAGCAATCTGCAGATTCAATGCAATCCCCTTCAGAATTCCAACACAGTTCTTCATGGAATTGGAAAGATCAATGTGCAATTTCATATGGAACAACAAAAGACCTAGAATAGCAAAATCCTTCATGAACAACAAGAAAACATCTGCAGGAATCACTATCCCTGACCTCAAGCTATATTACAAGGCAATTGTGCTGAAAACTGCATGGTACTGGTACAGAAATAGGCATGTGGATAAATGGAATAGAATAGAAGATCCAGAAATGAGCCCTCACTTATATGGTAACCTGATTTTTGACAAAGGAGCTGGAAACATTCAATGGAAAAAGGACAGCCTATTCAACAAATGGTGCTGGTCCACTTGGCACTCAAAATGCAAAAGAATGAAAATAGACCCTTTCTTATCTCCTTGTACAAAGCTCAAATATACGTGGATCAAAATCTCCACATTAAACAAGATACACTGAAACCATTAGAAGAGAACGTAGGGAAAACTTTAGAACATATAGGCACAGGAGAAAATTTTCTGAACAAAACACCAATGGCTCAAGCTCTAAGGTCAAAGATTAACAAATGGGACTCAATGAGATTGCAAAGTTTCTGTAAGGCTAAGGACATTGTCAAGAAAACAAAATGGCAGCCAACAGAATGGGAAAAGATTCTTACCAACTCTACATCAGATAGAGGCCTAATATCAAAGGTATACAAAGAACTCAAAAAGCTAGACACCAGAGAATCAAATAACCCTATTAAAAATGGGGTACAGAGCTAAATAAAACGTTCTCAGTTGAGGAATATCGAATGGCTGAGAAATATCTGAGGAAGTGCTCGACATCCTTAGCCATTAGGGAAATGCAAATCAAAACAAGCCTGAGATTTCACCTCACACCTTTCAGATTGGCCAAGATCCAAAACTCAGATGACAACAGATGCTTGTGAGGTTGCGGAGAAAGAGGAACCCTTCTCCACTGTTGGTGGGGTTGCAAACTAATACAACCACTCTGGAAATCAGTCTGGTGATACCTCAGAAAATTGGACATAATACTACCAGAAGACCCAGCTATTCCACTTCTGGGCATATACCCCAGAGACACCTTAGTACACAACAAAGATATATGCACCACAATGTTCAGAGAAGCTCTATTTATAATAGCCAGAAGCTGGGAAGAACCCAGATGTCCTTCAGAAGATGAATGGATACAAAAATTGTGGTACATTTACACAATGGAATACTACTCAGCCACTAGAAACAATGACTTGACCAAATTCTTAAGAAAATTGCTGCATCTAGAGAATATCATTCTGAGTGAGATAAGCCAGTCACAAAAGAACAGACATAATATGCAGTCACTGATAATGGGATGCTAACCCCAGAGGCTCAGACTGCCCCAGAAACAACTCACAGAATGTATGAAGTCCAAGAAATAAAGAAAAGAAAACAAAACAAAACAAAAAAAAAATCCTTATACAAAAAGAAATCTTTGACTATTTCCATGTTACATTTTGTTTTACATGTACTTTATGCTCATTGTAACTATTAACTTTTCAATGCATACTATCAAACCTTTAAAAAAAATCAAGTACTGACTATAAATTATATTCATACAGTTTTATGTAAAAATTATTTTAAAATCTGAAAAAAGTACTGACAAAAATGTATTGTATAATTTTATGCAAAAAATGCTTAAAATCTGTACATTTATCTTTGTTTTGTAAAATAAAGTCGTTAAAAGAAAGAAAAATGTAGAAGTATAGATGAAAATGGAATTGATTACTATGCTATCTAAAAAGAAAATGTGGGAGACACTCTATTGGAGATTAAGGACTGTGTTCAGTGTAGGAGTGTTGAACCTGGTTGAATTTAAAAGTAGTTCACTGTCAGCAATAAAGGACAGACAACAAGAGAGGAAGAAATGAGTTCTTCAAACTGCAGGGCTCTCTCTACTGCCTCAGAGTGCAAGTTTTAGTCATCCCATGAAAACTTGAAAACACAGAGGAAGAATGATTTTCTTATGGCAGTATAACTCCAGTATCTTTAATAACATTTCTCAAATTATGTTTTTAAACAACCCATAGAAGTATAGTAGTTATTCTTTCACAATACAATTATGTATAGTTTAGTCAAATACCTGAATGCTGGGAGTGGAGACACAACTATACTCTTAACTTCGAGAAGCTGAATCAGGATGATCAACAAGAGTTCAAGATTAACCTAGACCAGTGAGTTCAAGGCCAAGCTGTGCTGTATAGATATTTGTACATAAGTAAGAAAGAAAGAATAAAAAAATACAAGAAACAAAATTTAAGATGACATGTTGATAATGGTATAGTATTTTTCTCACTAATAAAATGGACAACAAGAATAATACTCAAGTAAACACATAGTATATTATAATATATGCATGTAGAAAATAAAAATAAATACATTAATTTATAAAATTAGTATACAGTAGTAAAATTTTATAATGAATAACACAAAATATTATGAAAATAGTTATGTCAGATAACCTCAAAAAGCAGAAACTCATTAAAAAAATAAAAGAAAAAAACTTGTGTTCAGCCTTTGCTGTACAGGAAAATAATCTTTCTGGAATATTGTTTTTAAAGTCTAAGGCTTATTGTTAAAGGGACTTCTGTCATAAATGTTACTGATTCCCCATCTAAGATCTGTCAGGAAACCCAGTACCATTCTCTGCAAGGGTTTCAATAAAGCAAATGCTAGGAGCTGGCAGAGAGGGAAACATTTCTATGGAATATTTAAATAAGAGCAAAGAAACTAAATAAACTCCTCAGTTGATAGCATGAGTGATAAATCCAATCAGAACAAAGAGCATCTCACAGAACTGGACATTTCTACCACTATCAGACCTGAGAGACTGTATAGGCAATTGTCTTCAGCTGAGAAATTCCCTCATTTCCAGCTCTTTACATTTGACTAGAAATTCTCAGGGAAATAAAAATTTTTATTTCTGAGATAGCAGGGACATTTTGGCTGAGTAAACAGCAAATCTGCCAAGGTTATTTTAAAAACTAAAGGACTTCCTTAAATGGAAAGAAATAGGACCCATGTCATTCCCATTCTTACTTTCACTGTGAAAGAAGCAGCAGCATGGTTTTCATTCAGTACTGGAAAGAGGATGACATAAATCCATAATGACCTTGTATCTAACACTGTGAGAGAATATAAAGTTTTTCATGTGTTAAACTTCTTAGCTTTTTTTTCTGAAATGAGGTCTAAAGGAGGTTAAGATCTGAAAGAAAAATGATAGAAGGGTTTGTCAAGCCCTGCCTGTAATAAAGTTTAGGATAGTTTGTGAGAACTGAGAAAAGTTTATTTCATCCTCTCATAGGAAGGATGGGTCTTATAGAATAGAGATATTTACTGTTCTCAGCTTTGCAAAGGATATAGCTCTAGCAGAGTTTAAATGGCTAGAATTATTCAGAATATTATGCTTTGGTTTAATGGTGAAAATTCAGGTCAGGAGAAAGTGGGACAAGATCCGCCAACACTAAAGATTAATTTCCTGAACTAAGAACATCTCCTTTACCTCCTTTGGTATAATCAATCTGAATAAAGAAATACCAGGGTTTAATAACATTTTCTCTTTGTCTAGAGAGCTCTAGAGAAACAAAAGAAAGCCCTTGATATTAATGTATGTCTTAGGGTTTTACTGGTGTGAACAGATACCATGACCAACGCAACTAGTTTTGTTGCTGTTGTTGTTTTGTTAGGTTTTGTTTTGTTGTTTTTATTTTGTTTTCGTTTTTTTGTATATTTTATGTATTCACATTTTAAATCTTATCCCCTTTCCTGGTTGCCCCCTCTCCTATCCTACCTCCCCCTGCTTCTGTGAGAATGATGCCCCTCCCACCCACTCACTTCCACCTCAACACCCAGACATTTTCCTATACTGGAGAAATTAGCATTCATGGGACCTAGGGCTTCTCCTCCTATTGATGCCAGACAATGTCATCATCTGCTACATGCAGATGGAGCAGCCATGTGTACCTCCATGTGCACTTTTTGGTTGGTGGTAACCAAGGCAACTCTTAAACAGGACATTTGATAGGGGCTGGCTTACAGATTTAGAGGTTCAGTCTAGTAACATCAAAGTGGGAGCATGACATCATCCAGGCAGGCCTGGGGCCATTGAGCTGAGAGTTCTCCATCTTAATCTGAAGGCTTCTAGTAGACTGAGTTCCAGGCATCTAAGAAAAAACCAATGCCCTTAGTGACACACCTACTACAGCAAGTCCACACCTCCTAATAGTGCTATTCCCTGGGCTAAGCATATGCAAACCAAACCCTGGTCCCCATATGCTTGTTCAAACACAGAAGACTTTGGGGGGGATATACCTATTCACAGTGTAATAAAAATATATTTAGTTGAACTTTAAATGCCCACATAGTCTATAGCAGTCTCCACAACATTAAAAGTTTAAAGTTCAAAGTGTCTTCTGAGATTCATCTAATCACTTAACTGTATTCCCCAAAGCAAGACAGAAAACCAGCTAGGCAAACTCCAAGCCCTGCATCACCATGACCTATGTCAAAATGGTCTTCTGATCTCTAACTTCTTTTTTATCTTTGTTGACTACAACAAACTCTTTATCCTAGGCTGAATCTACTCCCTGTTAACAACTTTCCTCAGCATATAGTCCATGGCTCTGGAATCTTGAACATCTTGGGGGTCTCTAATATAATTTCAATATTAAAGATTCTTTTGTCAATGTCTGGGATCTACACATGATCTTCTGGGCTACTCCAAAGGTCTTGCTTCACTTCTCTAGCTCTGCCCTCTGTAGTATTCTAAACTCAGGTTGATCCACTACACTGCTGCTAATGTTTTGGGGGGTAATCCATGGTACTGACATCTCCAATGCTCTGATATCTTCTACTGCAACTAGACTTCACTAATAGCCTTTCATAGACTCTTTTCATGGTGCCAAGCCTCAACTTTTTTGCATGATACCTTCAGTCCTGGGCCATCAAATGTAACAGAGCTTGAACCTTCACCAATGGCTATCCATGGTCTCTCACAGTACCAAGTCTCAACTGCTCTGGATGACCTCTTTATACCTTCTAAACCAGTACTACTTGGGTGACTCCTAAACATTGCAAAGCACAGTTGCAGCATGAGATACAACCTTGTCTATCTCTGGAACACAGCTTCTTTGTGCTCTCAGAAAACCCTTCCCAAAAGATTTTACCACAGTGATTCTCATTTCTTCTTAATCACCACTAATATCTTAGTGTAAGCTAACCAGCATCAATTGTCCCAATTGTCTTTTCTATTTTTGGCTCTAAAGTCAGAAAGATGTGGCTGGAGCTGTTGAGTTCTACAGATACTGAGCCAGGAACATGTCCACCTTATAGTCTATTACCAGTTTTCTGTTCCCAACATCCTTACTGCCTAAAGTTGTGTGTCCTAGAACTTGCTCTGTATATTGACCTTGAACTCAGAGATCTGAATGCCTTTATCCCCTGGGATTAAAGGTGTATACCAGAACACTTAGACTTAAGCTTTTCTTCACCTAGAACTTGCTCAGTCCTGGGATGACATTTAACTCAGAGTTCTGCATGGCTGTCTCCTAGGATTAAAGGTGTGTACTACCATACCTGGACCTCAAAATTGCTGTGTGGGATCTTGCCCCAAAGTCTTATTCCTTTATCTTTTACCTCCTACAACATTAAATTCACCTCTAGTCTACTACCTGGTGCCCCTATAATACTTGAACAATATATTTTTCATTTTTTTTCTTCTTCAACTTGCTCCTTTTCGTTAAAATGTTCTTCATAACAGTGAAGTTTACTAACCACACAACAGAATTTATTCCAGGCTCTTTTGAGACTTTCTTTTTCAAATCAATTAATATAAATCTCTTCACCATTTCCTCAGGAAAACTCTTTGGCAAAAAGCAGCCACATTCCTCACCAAAATACCAGAGAAACAGTCTCCAGGCCACTCACTTAATTTTCTCTCCACTGAAACATCTTGGGCCAGGTCTGCACAGTTCAAATCACACACAGCAACAAAGTCTTCAATACTACTACTAGGTTGCCCCATTAGGTTCCACTTAAATCACTCCATTGCTTTCCAAATTTGAAATTCCAAAATCCACAGTCTTCCAACAAAAACATGGCCAATCTTATCACAGCAATACTCAAATCATTAATACCAGCTGCTGCCTTAGTCAGGGTTTCACTGCTGTTAAGAGACACCAAGAGCAATGCAACTCTAATAAGGACAACATTTCTTTCTTTCTTTCTTCCTTTCTTTCTTTATCTATTATTTTATTAATAATTCAATTCATTTATATCTCAAATGATATTTCACTTTCTTGTTACTCCTCTACAAGCCTTGCTCTATCCCATAACCTCCCTCTCCCTCCTCCCCTTTGCCTCTATGAGCATGCTCCTGATGTAAAAAAAAAAAAAAAAAAAAAAAACAGGGTTTTGGGGGAGCTCTGAGACTTTTCCAAAACCCTCCATTCTCAGAATGTGAGACTCTAAAGACACAAAAATGGTTAAAGTCAGACTCAGAGATTTTCCAGTCATCCCAAGGCTTTGAGATCCCGCTTGTGCTGTACAAATAAAAACAATGGCCCAGAGTAATTCTCAGAAAAGAAAACCACAGGATACACTGACTGACAGCCACCTGGCCTCTAGAAAGCCCTAGATAGCGTCCTGACATGTCATAGTTAGCTCATGCCCTAATCACCCAATTCTGAGAAACAAGGCAAGGACAAAGCCCCTCAAGATTTTGAAATATATAAACAAGGCTCTAAAAATGTAAAAACAAAGTTTTAGTAGACAGGTCAAGCTATAAGCTATACTGATCAAGCTGAGTTAAAACAAAACAGAAATAACTGCCTTAGAAACAGCTCCCCTACCTGTGCTGATTCCAAAGAGAATGTAAATTGTCAGCAACATTACTGAAAGTTTCTCCCCCCTTCTCTCCCCACCTTCCTCTTTCTGAAAATTATATTGCTGGTCAATGGTAAGATTAGTAGTTCATACCTCTCACAAAAAGGTATAAAAGATGCATGCTTTTTGAGTTCAGAGTTGACTGTCCCTGCTAGGATAAACAACCCCATGCACATGGAATTAAAACCTCTTGTTATTACAGCGGTCTATTGTCCAATTGTGCTTTGTGGGTCCTGTTCCTGAGCTAAGACTCTTCAGGGTCTTACAACACTCTCCCACCCACTCACTCTCTCTTGCTGCACCCTTCCATCATCCTCTTACTCCGGGACATCAAACCTTGACAAAACCAAAGGCCTCCACTTCTAGTGATGTCAGAAAGGTCTACCTCTGCTACCTATGTATCTGGAGCCATGTATTGCTACCTGGAACCTCCTTGGTTGGTGGTCTAGTCATTGGACGCACTGGGTTGTCTGGCCAGCTGATGTTGTTCTTTCTATGGGGTTGTAATCCCCTGCAGCTCTTCCAGTCCTTCTGCCAGGTACCCCATGTGGTTCCTGAGCTCAGTCTGATAGTAGGCTCCATGTACCCTCATCTGCATTGCTCATTTGCTGGCTGAAACTCCCACAAAACAGCCACACCAGGATCCTGTTATCCTATGCCTCTTGGTAATGGCAATAGTTTCAAGTTTGGTGTCAGCAACAGGATAAAGCCACACAGTCTCATGGCAGTCCTTCAGTCTCTGCTCCATTTTTTTTTTTTTTTTTTTTTTTGTTCATGTTCTTCCTTTAGACAGGAACATTTCTGGGTTCAAAATATTGAAATGAGTGTATGGCCGTGTAACTCAACAAGGGACCATGCCTATCTGCTGAAGATGGTCTGTATAGGTTCTATCATCCCTTCTCTTCTAAAGTCATCCACAATGGTCCTGGGAGCCTCTCATTTCCCTGCCATCTGTGAGCCTACAGTGGCTATCCCAAGTTTCTAATCTACCCCTGCTACATATTTGATTTGATTTCTTTCTCCTATACCCTACTTTAGTTGATACTGTCCCCCTTATTCCCCCTTCTCTCTCTATCTCCTAACTCCCTCTACTTCCACATATCATCCTGTTCACCCATCCATGCAGGACCCTGATTGGGACAACATTTAATTGAGGCTGACTTAAGTTTCACTCCAGTGTCATTAACGTGGGAGCATACAGTGTTCAGGAAAACATGGTTCAGGAGGAAATGAGAGTACTACATCTTCATCTTAAGGCTTCTAGTAGTCTGGTATCCAGGCATCTAGGACAAAACCCATTCACACAGTGACACACCTCATTCAACAAGGTCATATATCTCCTAAGAGTATCATAATGTTGGTCAAGTATATACAAACTATCACAGTGTGTATCTTCACAGGTAGGAATCATAAAACCTGTCAGTGTTTCATAAGAATTGACACTGAGGAAAGGTATATGTTAACCTCCAACTTATATAGAATTAGCCTTACAGATACTACCTAGTTCTATATGTCAGCCTGTAGAGAAGTGGTTCTCAATTGTACTAATGCTGCAGTTCTTTAAAACAGTTTTTCATATTGTGATGAACTCCAATGATAAAATTATTTTGTTGATACTTTGTAACTATAACTTTACCACTGTTATGATATGTAACATAAATATCTGATATGGATGATATGTAATATCCTCTAAAGGGTTGTGACCCACAGGATGAAAATTGTTGCTGTAGATAATATTGTAAGGAATTGCCTGATGTAATGTGTACATACTTCCTCCATAAGGTGAATGAGTGTCCTTGGAAAATAAGGACTTGATTTCAAGGGACAGACTATGTCAACTGAGTGAACGGATGCAGAAAAATGAAAGTTGATGTTATATGTGACACTGAGACTATCTGTGAGGCAGCAGAAACTGCACTTGACACTACAAAGGAGTTGGTGTCTGTGGTATAACTTCATTTTTGTCTTGA
Organism: Micromys minutus; assembly: GCF_963924665.1. Classification (NCBI taxonomy): domain Eukaryota; kingdom Metazoa; phylum Chordata; class Mammalia; order Rodentia; family Muridae; genus Micromys; species Micromys minutus. Next base: position 119,071,716 of record NC_137970.1, on the reverse strand, counting down.
AAATCTCAGGTAGGTGAGAGTAGAGGCCAGAAGGTGATATGCAAGAAAGGAACTCAAGATCCTGAGCAGAGAGAATAATCTTGGTCTTCAAATTTGTCAGTGTTACAATGTTGCACCAAACTACTTACTACCCTAAAGAGTTGAGACTCCCCACAGAATCTTGCAGTCTCCTGTTCTCAGCCAAGGCAGGCATATGCAGGGAGGCAACACGTACATTTGTTTTTGCAAGTTATTATAAGTAATTACATTTTCTTTCTCTCCAAATATAGAAAAGATGGTTCAGAGAAGCTAGATTTGGGTCCTACTTTAAAATAAAAAATAGAGGATGCTTCCAAAACTCTGTGAAGAAGAAGGATAAGAATGAGGAGGGAACACCAAGGGAACCTGTACTACAGATGAAATAGAGCTCAACCTCTAACATGTTCATTAGAAGTCCAGACAGTGCTTGATATATATTATACCTTTGACTTTTGTCATTTTACTATTTAATTTTTCTAACATGATGAACCAATGAGTTTTACTGGGGTTGCTGACAGGAATATGAATGACAGTCTACTTACTCAGAGCAGCAGAAATCACTCAAAGTACAGATTCAATTCAATCCCCATCAAAACTCCAACTCAATTCTTCATAGAGTTGGAAAAAGTAATTTATGAATTCATCTGGAATAATAAAAGAACCTTAAAAAAGCAAAATCTATTCTCCAGAATAAAAAACACTTCTGGTGGAATTATTTTCTCTGATCTTAAGCTATATTACAAAGCAAATATGATCAAAACTGCATGGTATTGGTTCAGAGATAGGCCGGTAGATCAATGGAACAAAATTGAGGACCCAGAAATGAATCCACAAACCTATGGTCACTTGATCTTTGACATAGGAGCTAAATATATTCAATGGAAAAAGGACAGCCTCCTCAACAAATGGTGTTGGTTCAGCTGGCAGTCAGCATGCAGAAGAATGCAAATTGATCATTTTCTATCCATTTGTACAAAGCTCAAGTCTAAGTGGATCAAAGATCTCCACATAAATCCAGGTACACTGAAACTAATAGAACAGAAAGTATGAAAGAGTTTCGAACACATAGGCACAGGGGAAAGATTCCTGAACATAACACCAATGGCTTTTGCTGTAAGATCAAGGATCAACAAATGGGACCTAATGAAATTGCAAAGCTTCTGTAAGGCAGACACTGTTAAGAAGACAAAATGGCAGCCTACAGACTGGAAAGGGATCTTTACCTATTCTACATCTGATAGAGGGCTAGTATTCAATATTTACAAAGAACTCAGAAAGTTAGGCTATAGAGAAATAAATAATTTTATTAAAAATGAGGTACAGAGCTAAACAAAGATTTCTCAACTAAGGAACATCAAATGGCTGAGAATCACATAAAGAAATGCTCAACATTCCTAGTCATCAGGGAAATGCAAATCAAAACAACCCTGAGATTCCACCTCACACCTGTTAGAATGGCTAAGATCAAAAACTCAGATGACAGCAGATGCTGGTGAGGATGTGGAGAAAACAGAATACTCCTCCACTGTTGGTGGGGTTATAAGCTGGTACACCACTCTGGAAATTAGTCTGTTGGTTCATCAGAGAATTGAACATAGTACTACCTGAAAACCCAGTCACTTCAATCCTGGGCATATACTCCAAATATGCTTCAAAATCTAACAAGGACACATGCTCCTCCATGTTTATAGCAACCTCATTTGTAATAGCCAGAAGCTGGAAAGAACCCATATGTCCATCAACAGATGAATGAATAGAGAAAGTTTTGTACATTTCCACAATGGAGTACTACTCAGCTATTAGAAACAGTGACTTGATAAAATTCTTAGGCAAATGGATGTAGCTATAGACTAGCATACTGAGTGAGGTAAGCAAGTCACAAAAGAACAAGCATGGTATGCACTCACTGATAAGCAAATACCAGCCCCACAATGCCATAAATACCCAATAACTAAGAAACAACTAAGACTTTATGAAGCTCAAAAAGGAGGAAGGACAAAATGGGGATGCCTCACTCCTTTTTAGAAAAGAAAACCAAACTCTCATGGGAGGAAATGCAAGGTCAAATAAAGAAACAGGAATTGAAGAAAATATCACTCAGAAGCTGCCTCACCTTAGGATTCACCACATATGCAGTAATCAAATTGAAGCATTATACCTGGTCCCAAAAAGTACTTGTTGTCAGGAACCAGACAGAGATGTCCCTTCAGGGACTATGCTAGAGTCATATAGATACAGGTGAACATGTTTACAGCTAACCATTTGTCTGAACTCAGGGATCCCAATGAGGTTGCTAAAGAAAGGACCTAAGGAGCTGAATGGGGTTGCAGCCTCATGGAAAGATAACAACATTATCAACCAACCAAAGCCTTTAAAACCCCCATGGAGTAAATCACCAATGTTTACACGCACTTTGAGAGATCTATTGATCCAGTTGCATATGTAGCTGAAGATAGCAGTGTCTGGCATCAATGTGAGAAGAGGCTTTTGTTCCAGAGGGGGCACTTTGTCCCAGTGTAGAGGAATGCCAAGGCAATGGGTTGTAGAGGTTGACCAGAAGGGAGTGCATCTTTGTGAATGCAACTGGGAGGGGAGGGGGGATGGGAAAAGGGCTGGGTAAAGAGATAACATCTCAAATGTAAATACAAAGTATCTAATAAAAAATGATGAAAAATAAAAAAAAGAAAAGAAATCACTCACACACAGGTAAATCACCAAGGCCCAACCCAGCAGCACATTTTGGAACCTGCATGCAGCTCAAGAGGCTGGAGAGTATCCTTTCCCGGTGGCTCAACTATACCCAGCTTCATTCAGGCAGCAGAGATGTTTGCTTCTTTCAGGCTACTTAGCTTGTTTCTAATTCATCAGCAGCGGGGAATGTCTGAGAATCTTTGCAACATGATTTGTCTGAGGCTTTCTGTTGCATTCTCTTTTAGGAAGGCTGTTAGTGAATCTTGTTAGTTTCAGGGACTTCCTAGTGCTATTTTGACTTTTTGACTTACTGACTTAGTGATTTTGTGAATGTGTAGGATGTTTCCATCACAAAAGAAATTTTCCATAACACTTATTCCCTTAACAGAACTATTGGAATTCATCCTTTTTGAGTATGATGGGGTGACCAAAAAGTTCCAGTGATGCTCATGTCTATCTCTGCATGTACCTTCCAGTCCTGGGATTACAAGCATACTATGCAACTCCCAGCTTTGACAGGGTACTCTGATCTCCATATACACATATGATGTAAAACACATTGTCCTAAAGAGACCACACTTTAAAAAGGAGACATATAATATAAATGAAGGAATAAATCACAAACATAAATTTTCAAAGTTATTACAGAAGACCACATGAAGCAATTCCCTATTATCTACAAAAATGCTTCTTCTAATTGCATAGACCTTGCTTGTGCAATTGATGTAAAGGCAAATGACCCTGAAAGCTACTCTTATGTCCTTATCAACTCATGGAACTTCATCTATAAAGATGAAGACCAGAGAATGCCTAAAAATTGCCTCCTAATACGTATCCTGGGAGTGGCATTCATTGAAGAAAACTGTGCTACTATAGAAAGCATCTGGAAGTTCCTGACTATTGTGAGAGCATATGATGGATATGAACATTTCATCTATGGGGAGCCAAAAAAGCTCCTGACTGGAGCTCTTATGGAGCAAAATTATCTAGAATATCAGCAGGTACCTTATAGTGAGCCCCCAATCTATGTGCTCCTGTGGGGTCCATGAGACTATGCTAAAATCACCAAGTGTTTTAATACTTAACCAAAGTAATAAGCAGGGATTTTATTTACTTCTTATTATGGTATGAAGGGGCCTTCAGGGGTGATGAAGAGCAGGGTTCTGGTAGAAGAGGCTCTATGGATAGTACTATACAGTAACCTATTACACAGAATGGATTAGCAGGTATGAATGCCCAAAGTAAAAAAAAAGGGAAGGTAATTCTGTTTACACTGTTTCTAAAGAGAATGGGCTTAATTATAATAAATAGATGGGCAGGTCAGTCTGAAGATATTATACTGTATAACAACTTTGTGCTCTTTTTCTTCATAGTGATTATGTAGTATTTTTATACTTCCCTCTCCCCAATTTTATATTTGCATACTATTATATGTAATTACATTTTATTACCTTTACAATATACATTTATGTGTGATTTCAGTTACATTTATTACAGACTATCAGGGTTTGAGATCACACAGAGCAACCTGGACTAGATCAGAAGTTTGGGGAAGGTTTGAGCACTTTAAGGTCAGGGGGATTCACTAGATTGGGACAAAGGCAAGATATAAGGGTTAGACTATGCCTGAAGATTGGACTTGGTGCACACTGAAGAAAATTCGATAGACATGTTAATTGTGGGAAGTGTTTTACTAATTTAAATTGTTATAGAAATATTTTATTTCACTAGTGCTATATATTTCTAAGTTTACTTTTAAATCTACAATTAGTGGGATTTATTTATTGATTTACTGTTCATCATGCTTGTCATCAGTATATAGATATATTATACCCAGTTGCTAAACATATTTACCAATTCAAATAGTTTTCTGATGGACTCAGTGTTCCTTAGTATTTTATAAATATAGAATCGTTTTGTTTAAAGATTGATTAAAGATATTTTCTTACTTCTAGTCCTTCTATTTTTTTGAATTGCCTTATTACTATAGCTAAATTCGATCATTGTATTAAATAAATATCAGATGACTGATGTATTCTCTAATAACTCATTTGAAAGTAAACAATATTCTGTATATTTACTTTCTTGGAAGATACTTTGTCCCGTTCCCTGGCCCTCTGTGATTATTTGGTTGAAACACACTTAAAAGCTAACACAAACATATAAGAGAAAATATGCAATGATTATTTTCCTAGATCTGGATTACTTGATGAAAATAATTCTTTTTCTAGTCCCATCTATTTAATCCAAATTTCATTTTTAATAAGTGAATAATATTCTGTTATATAAATGTTCCACATTCCATTATCCACTCATCAGTTGAGGGACATCTAGGCTGTTTCCAATTTCTAAGCTATTTTGATTACAGCATAGTCTTTGGTACAGACCACAAAAACCATCATACCCTTTGGCAGCAGCACAGGCCAAGGGCATCAACTAGGCCTTTGGGGCAACATGAATCATGGACACAAATATGGTCCACAGCAGAAGCCTGGGCTACCCACATCAACATTGATTCAGGCAAAAACCCAGTTTATGGACATCTTCCATATTCTTCAATAGTAACAGTGGCCATGGACATCAAAATGGTCCCTAATGCAGTAGGACCAAAGACCCAGACATGGCCCTCAGTGGCAGCATGGACTATAAGTGTTTCTTAGCTGTTTAAATTTCTTTTACTGAAAATTCTGTTTAGAGTCTCCCTTGTAACTGAGATCTGTTCTGTCTGTTCTTTCCTTTTCTTTTTCTCTTTTTTTTCTTTCTTTCTTTCTCTTTTTGATACATAGTTTCTTGAGTTCCTTTTGTATCTTGGATATTAGTCCCCCATGAATGCGGAGTTGATCAGTATCATTTCTCATTATATAGGCTACCACTTTGCCAAATGATGGTGTTCTTTGTAATGCAGAAGCTTTTCCATTTCATGATTTGCCATTTATTACTGATTTTAGCATCTGTGTTAATGGTGCTCAATTCAGAAAATCTTTGTGTGTGTGTGTGTGTGTGTGTGTGTGTGTGTGTGTGTTAGTGAATTCAAGTGCCAACATTTTAATCTACCATATTTCTCCTTTTTTTCCCCCATCGGGATATCAGAATATTCAGAGCTCCGCCCTTCCCCCATCTCTCTCTCCCTTCTCCTACCCCTTCCTCTCCCTCTCTCTCTCCCTCCCTGTCTGTCTTAGTCTGGAAAGATTTTGGATGCATTTTCTTAAAACCCATGTTATTATTTGATTCTACTCTTGATATAACATAGCTTTTAATCTATAATTTAAATTTAGTGATACTGATTATAAACTCATCATTTCCCAGATTCTATAAAGTTCATGCCTGTTTGTGTAGTTTGTGTATTTTGAATTAGGTAAAATTTTCTTTATGTGAAAACATTTAAACATAGGAAAGGCTGACTTTGTTTTATAATAATAACTTGCAAGTCATCTTTCACAACAAAAACTGTAAGACTTCTTTAGCAGTTGAATATGTTAGTGTTAAATCATTTCATATTATGTTCCTGAATTACAATAGTTTAAAGTGGATGTTGATCATTTCTAAATAGGTACAAAATTTCTGGTTTACACATGAATAATGTTCCCATAATCCCAATGTACTAATTGTAAAAATGTAAACAAACATTTTTCATCAACTTTTTTAAGAGATAAAACATGACTGATCATGCTTATTAAATCTACATTTTAATTTTGGAGCTCTTTGCTCCAGGAATGATTAGCTGCATTTTTTTAATTAGCATGCCTCAACACGAAGAAAACATGCCTGGTACTGGAAAAGTAGGCAGATTTTTATGTCTGATAAGGTTATTGAATCTTTAAAAAAAATCTATAAGCTATAGACCAGAGGTTTTTTTAATTGACAAGTGATGCATCCATATAATACAAAAGCCGTTTTCTGGACAAGGACATTTTGTTTAATATGTGTATACATGATGATATTGTAAGGATCATTAGTTGTACTCCAGTGCACTGTTCTATACTTGCATAATATGTTTTCTCAGTATAACAATAAATTTTATGAATACATTCTTGTTTAAATTTCTTACCTTTTACATTGAATAATATATTAATTGAGACCATTTACCTCCTCAGTCTCCCCTTTGGAAGAGGTCTCATTAACACTTTAAGATGACTCATAGTGACCACTTCTTGTGGTATCTACTTTTTTCCAGAGGAAAATCATGTATCAGACAACACTGGTAGCAAGCTCATGAAAAGTCATGTGTCAAGACTAATTATATAAGCAACTTTTGAATACTGAATTTACAAATACTCTACAAATAAAAAATGATCACATTAAAGACAAAAATTATCTATTTTTTCTTTGTGAATTTATTTGCAACTATTCCAGCCATACAGAATTTTATTTTCTTTATAGCCTAAAGATATTGTACATGAATTCAGTTTGTAGACACCATTCCATATATGATGTTACTATCTTATTAGAGGGATACTGAAACTGTACAGGTTTAATTTACAGTATGCTCGTTCTGCAAAAGGGTACTTTTTGGTTTAGAGAAAGAGTCAGGTCCCTGCCAGTCGTACTCAGGTCCTGTGTACAGAGAGCTGAGCTCCCAGAACAGCCTCACAGAGCTCCCACACCTGAACCCACAAAGACAGAACTGAGTCACTGCCATCACAAGTCACTGCTTGCCCACAAAAAGCCAAACACTCAGAAACAATTTTCTTCCTGAGCACACAGGCCCTCGGATCCATAGGAAAGACAGGTACCAATCACTGCCAACAAGAACACCTATAATCACAGACAACAAGATGGCAAGAGGAAAGCCAAAGAACTTAAGCAATGGAAATCAAGACAACCTGGCAAAATCAGAACCCAACTCTCCCACCACAGCAAGTAGTGGATTTCCAAACACTCAAGAAAAACAAAACTCAGACTTGAAACCATACTTCATGATAATGATGGAGATCTAGGAGAAGTGCTTGAATAAATCCCTTAAACAATTACACGAGAATCAGAAGAAATCACTCTAAGTACTATCAGAAAACACAACCAAACAGATGATGGAATTGAAAACAGAAAAAGAAACAATAAAGAAAACACACAAAGAGACAACTCTGGAAATGTAAAACCTAAAAAAGAAATCAGGAGTCACAGATGCAAGCGTCACCAACAGACTACAAGAGATGGAAAAGAGAATCTCTGGGGCAGAAGTCAACATAAAGCATAGACAAATCAGTCAGAGAAGATGTAAAACCCAAAAACCTCCTAACCCAAAATTCCACAAATTTGAGAGAGTGGAAACCTTAGTCCTTCTTAGGAAAAAAATAAGTGTATAGCACTCTCTCAGAGTGTGGTATACCTAGACCTTAAATCATCAATAATTCAAGACCTAAGAATGTAGCCTTGTGGCAATTCTTTGTATTTAAAAATTATTATGTTTAATCTTTACACACCAAGAAATCTTTGACTATTTCCATGTTACATTTTGTTTTACATGTACTTATGCTCATTGTGTCTAGTAAGATTTCAATGCATACTATCAAACCTTTAAAAATATCAAGTATTGACAAAAATAAATTCATATAGTTTTATGCAAGCATGTTTTTAAAAATCTGTAAATGCATCTCTGTTTTAAAAATATTAAAACTAACATATATTAAATAACATATATTCTTTACTTTATTAGAATATATGTAAACTTATTTTCTAGTACATGTCTAGTTGATTCACAATTTTTTCTTTTCTTTTCAGTGTTAGACATGAAATTCAGGGTCTTATATATGTACTAGAAAATATGTGACATATCAATTATTATTTTAATTTAAATGATAATTGCTATTAAAATTGACTGTAAATCTATTTCTCTATGATAATTTTTAAACTATTATCATTGGTACAACACAGCACCAGAAGATGAGAACCTCATAATTTCAGACGTTAAAATTCCAGCCTTTGAGCACCTGATACTTTTAGCCCCGATAAAGGAATTTTTAGACTTATCAAAACTTGGTGGATGGTATATTATTGTGACAGAAAATTTATATGACAAGACAGTGAATAAAGCAGTAGGAAAAAATGAAGCTTGCTTACAAATTACTTAATTTCATTAGAACCAATCAGACTCCAAAGAGAGCAATTTAATTCCTTCTAGAGCTAATGTAATACCAGAATTGCCTTCAAACGTTTTCAACATACAAGAATCTACAACTCCTCATATTTAAAAATTAAGCAGTGCTGCCAATGCATTAATTTTCAGGGCAAGTATAGCAAATATTAAGTTCATATATTAATGATGGTGCTGTGTATAAATATTCACCTTATACAAAATGAAGAAAAACTCAATTTCTAGTAATGATTATAAACAAAGAACTCTAAAACCATCTTAACTTTATGCACAATTTAGGACATTCTTAAAGAATTATTTATTTCAGCAACTATAATTCTGAGGATATGTGATGCTCCTTTATCCCCCATGTACCATAGGCACACACACACACACACACACACACACACACACTACATCTTAAAACTGCATATATAGGGAATCAGAGAAGACAAATCTCCATTTTGGGACTGACCTCCATCTTAAAAGAAAAAAACAAAACAAAACAACAACAGCAGCAGCAGCAACAACAACAACAACCCTAAGAACTTGACCTGTAGCTGAATATAAGCTGCACCCAAGTACCGGGAAGGACCTCATGGCTTGTCCTTGGCCCATACCTTAGGGTTAATCCCTGGATATTTCCTAGCAACAGTTATTAAAAACTAATCTGATTGTTTCAGATGTACTTTCAGACCATTTGTAATTGTTCATAGTTTTGCTTCAGAAAGCCCACCTGTTAGCTGACTACATGGTTGTCAGGCTGAAGACCCATTTACTCACTGTGTCCCATTTCTTATAAAACCTGTCCTTCTAAGGATTTGAGGCTCTTTCACCTTCCTGCGCTGCTTTGTAGGGCTGAGTTGGAGGAGAAACCAATCCCAAGCTTGTAATAAAGACATTCTATTGTGATTACATCAGAAAAGGCTTCTTGGTAGTCTTTTGTGATTCATGAACATTTCCTGGCACAACAAATCAATATACTGATACTTTTACCCAGGGCAATATATATTCTATTAGTTCTAAGTTTATCACTGTGACAAATATCTTTGAAAAAAATCTCAGAGGGTTCATTTTAACTTGTACTTTCAGATTATTTAGTTCATGGTTGACTGCCTATTTGACTGTGTACTTTAGAGAAGACTGGCCAGGAGAGTGAAGTTTTATTCAGTGGACTAAAACAGCTCATTTCTTGGAAGACTGGATGCAAAGAAAAAGGCAGAAAGGCTTAGGACAAGGAGAAACCCCTATGGTGTTCTTCCTAGAACTAGGTTAATCTGCTTTATAGTATTCTCCAATAATGTTACCAGATTATGATCCCATAATGTGATTATTACACTGATGGAGCTATGGCCAGAATGTCTATGTCAGCAGAATTCCTAGGCTTTCTTTTATGAATTTCAAAATTTCAAGTCTTATATTAAGACCTTTATGCTCTATTGAGATAATACATATAATGTAAACTTTTGTTAATTTTTATGAATTTTATTGTCATAACACGAAGATAGCAGTATATATTATTGTCAATAAAAATTGATTAAATATTTATTAAGAAAGATAATTCATATTTTCCTTTGATACTAAGATACTGATCTGTCACATGATTGATCCTTGTTTGCACAGAAATCATTATGCATTATTTAATTAATCATGATCACCATTAAAAGTAATTTCTATAAACTCATATAGAAATTATCCAGATTAAATTAGAATTATTATCATCCATACTTTAAATTCTGCAATGATGCTATGTTTTAAGAAAGAAAAGGTAGAAATATTTTATTCAGTTTGCTGCCTGATCTCACCAGGTACAATTAATCTTGATATAAAGTGATAAAAATCATAGTAGATATTATTTTGGAGCTATTTTTATTTGAAACTTCTTCATACATTTGGAATTACTTTAATTATATATTGTCTTTTTATGTCATATTAGTTATCACATGGAATTTCTTTTTTTAATGAAGTTAAGAAATTCAATGTGTCAAGATAGTAGTAATTGTAAATGCAACAAATTGAACATGAACATATTTATGTTGAGAAATAAGATGCTATGTATCAATTATGAAATTTCTTTCAAATAAAATATATTTAAAAAATGTGAAGATACCATAATCAAACAGTAAATTGTTTGATTCATTAATTTGCACCTGAGTTTAACTCCTAGGACACAGATAAAATGACCGTGCTTGCTGCAATCGACTTTCAGTTCTCTGTACTTGGGAGACAGAAATGAGAACATCTCTGGATTTTGCTTGACAAGTAGCCAACCTCATTCGATGAACCCAAGATCAATAGAGATCTTATTTCCAGAAACAAGCAAGGTAGATAATTCATGAAGAATGACATCCATGTTTGTTTTCTTGTTTCCACAGCAACACACAAATGCACACACATATTCACATAAAGGAACACACACACATACAAGTAAATGAATCAACGTAATAAAAATAAAATATTTTCAAAATTTTTGAAATATTTTCAATCCTTTCATGATATGCTCACAAATTTTTCCAAAAATGATTAATATTAGGTAATTATAGCATCAGTTTCATTTTACTATTAAAATATAATATATATGAATGATAGTCTATCTGAGGGCATACCAATAAGTATTGCATTTTTTATTATTTCAAAAATGTCACCATTACAAATATAGTTATAGAGATATTTTAATAATTCATAGACCAGTGGAATGGTTTAACTGGTAGGGTGCCAATCTTATCTCCTAGTCTGATGACCTGAGTCTAATTCCTGAAACTTGCATGGAGCAAAAGAACTAATTCTGAAAAATATCCCTTGACCTCCACCCAATCATTTTCATAAGCCTCCAAAAAATAACTAATTCATGAATTAAAAGTAATTTTCTGCTATATATATATGCATATATATATATATATATATATAATACTAATTTATATTGATAACTAGTTTATCAGAATATAAAAGAAAGCAAGGATAGCTTTTAGACAAATTTCAGAATGTTCTATGAAATTATAAGAATTACTACATGAAGCAAGACATATTGTATAGAATAGCTGTCCCATTTTTGTCAGTTTTCATTTAACTAAATTAGAAGAAATAATGCACCAAGGGAAGAATTTTATGTATTTTGAATAGTTTAGTGACAAAGTTTTCAACTAAAAAAGAAAATAAACTAAATTAATCAAGCAACAACATACTGCAGTGTTGAATGGAAATAAAAAAAAATTAGAGTTGATATCATTTACAAAATTTGAATTAAGTTTGATAGCAGTTTCATTACATATTTGATATATTATAAAATCTTTATAAGATTATAATCTTTTTATTAGTATAAAGCGGTCTGTAATTTAGACAATACAATCCACACATAAATCTTTAAAAGACTACTATCATAATTTCCCTATTTTTGCATTGAGTTTCATGTAAAATGTGAAGAACTATGTGAATCATGGGAAGACTGACAGGGTTTAATTTTGATACATAAACAAATTATATAACAACTGTGGTGGGAGAAGAATAACATTACTGTATTCATCCTAATTTGTGTTAATTTATTGACTTACACAGGTTTTCCAAGTCAATGAGACAATTAGGCTGAAGAGTAAGAAAAGTCAAATTTGTCAACCAAGTTCACATCAGTGCCCAATGGAATAAAGCTAATTGTATAGACCAGTGACTGGAAGAAAACAATGAGATGAAGTCACTAAGAATTTAGTAGGGAAACAATAAATACTGGAGTCATAATTGTGGAGGTTTACATTCAGAAAGGGGACAAGAAAAGACAACTTTTAAGAACCAGAATGGCAAAATAGTGTGATTTCTTTAGTCTTACTATTTTTCTTCATTTTTTGTTAGTCCAATGCCTTTCGTGTTTCCCTATGCAATTTAAAATAGTTCAAACTTGCACAATTGAGAATATAATTTTTTTATAAATTCAAAGCTCTTAATATATTTATATTTATCTTTTGTTACTGAGAATTTCATACATAAGTACTGTGTTTACTATATTTTCATCCCATCCTCTACCTTTATCTACTTCTCAGATGTACCTCAAAAAATACTAAGATCTGATCTGTGAAGCTCCCTTTCATATATGTACTATCTCAAAGGAGATATTTGCTTTTCTAGAAAACATTGTAGATGATTGCAATCTTTTTGCTTGACCCACTGTGATGCTATCAGTCCTAGACAAGATGCTATTACATTTGATGGAGTGACACTTTATATATAGAATATTGGAAATTTCTATAGATAATTTACTTGCTTGTTTATTTTTAAGAGACCAAGAAGATTCATGATTATTTGGATAGGAGGATAAGTGATTATCTGATGAAATTGGGAATAAGGGAATGAATATGATTAAAAGATATTTTATGAAATTCTTAAAGGACAAATATAAACAATAGAAATACATTTTAAAATTTTCAGTAAAACAAATTTATACAATATTAAACAATAGACAAGCACATATAAATAATGACGTGATAAAATTATTAAAACAAAACACTTTCAAATAATAACACCTCAAACAACATAAAAATCCTTGAAATCTGTGAAATTGACATATGTCTAAGAAAAATATAACAAAGGAAATTAAGATATAGCAGAGTATCTTTATAAAAATCTGGAATAACAAAAGACCTAGAATAGCAAAATCCATCCTCAACAAGAAGAAAACATTTGCGGGAAATCACTATCCCTGACCTCAAGTTATATTACAAGGCAATTGTGCTGAAAACTGCACGGTACTGATACAGAAATAGGCACGTGGATCAATGGAATAGAATAGAAGATCCAGAAATGTGCCCTCACATATATGGTCACCTGATTTTTGACAAAGGAGCTGTAAACATTCAATGGAAGAAGGACAGGCTATTCAACAAACGGTGTTGGTCTAACTGGCACTCAGCATGCAAAAGAATGAAAATAGACCCTTTCTTATCTCTTTGTACAAAGCTCAAGTGTAAGTGGATCAAAGATTTCGACATTAAACCAGATACACTGAAAGTATTAGAAAAGAAAGTAGGGAAAACCTTAGAACACACTGGCACAGGAGAAAATTTTCTGAACAAAACAGTAATGGCTCAAGCTCTGAGGTCAAAGACTAACAAATGGGACTTAATGAGATTGCAAAGTTTCTGTAAGGCTAAGGATATTATCAAGAAAACAAAACGGCAGCCAACATAATGGGAAAAGATCTTTACCAACCCCACATCAGATAGTGGCCTAATATCCAAGCTATACAAAGAACTCAAAAAGCTAGACACCAGAGAATCAAACAACCCTATTAAAAAATGGGGTACACAGCTAAACAAAACGTTCTCAATTGAGGAATATGGAATGGCTGAGAAACATCTAAGGAAGTGCTTCACATCCTTAGCCTTCAGAGAAATACAAATCAAAACAACCCTGAGATTCCACCTCACACCAGTCAGATTGACCAAGATCTAAAACTGAGATGACAGCAGATGCTGGCAAGGTTGTGGAGAAAGAGGAACACTTCTCCACTGTTGGTGGGGCTGTAAACCGATACAACCACTCTGGAAATCAGTCTGGCGATTCCTCAAAAAATTGGACATAGTACTACCTGAAGATCCAGCTATTCCACTTCTGGGCATATATCCCAGAGACACTTTAATATACAACAAAGATGTATGCACCACAATGTTTAATAGCAGCTCTATTTATAATAGCCAGAAGCTGGAAAGAACCCAGATGTCCTTCAGTAGATCAATGGATACAAAAATTGTGGTACATTTATACAATGGAATACTACTCAGCCACCAGAAACAATGACTTAACCAAATTCTTAAGAAAATGGCTGCATCTAGAGAATATCATCCTGAGTGAGATAACCCAGTCACAAAAGAACAGACATAATATGCATTCACTGATAGTGGGATGCTAACCCCAGAGGCTCGGACTGCCCCAGAAACAACTCACAGACTGTGTGAAGTTCAAGAAAAAAAGAAAACAAAACATAACAAACAACAAAAAACAACAAAACATTATGCTCAATCCTTACACACTAAGAAAACATTGACTAATTCTGGGTTACATCCTCTTTTACATGTACTTTTTGCTCATTGTAACTAGTAAGACCTTAATGCAGAGTATCAAACCTTAAGAAAAAGAAAAAAAAAATGCCAAGCACTGACAAAAATGTATTTGTATACATTTATGCAAAAATGTTTAAATTTTTTCTTTTATCTTTGTTTATTAAAATAAAGTTAAAAAATAGTGGGGGACTTTAATACCCCACTCACACCAATGGACTGATCATGTAAACAGAAACTAAACAAGGACAAGGTAAAGCTAACAGAGACTATGAACCAATTAGAATTAATAGATATCTACAGTACATATCATCCTAAAACAAAATACACCTTCTTCTCAGCACCTCAGAGCACCTTCTCAATAATTAACCACATAATTGGACACAGAACGAGTCTCAATCTATATAAGAAGATTGAAATACTCCCAGGAATTCTTTCAGATCACCATGGACTAAGGATGGTCTTTAATAACAACAAAGACAACAAAAAGCCCATATTCACATGGAAACTAAACAATGCTCTATTAAAAGATAGCAGGGTCAAAGAAGAAATAAAGAAAGAAATTGAGGATTTTCTAGAATTCAATGAAAATGAAAACACGACATACCCAAACCTATGCAATGCAATGAAAGCAGTACTGAGAGGAAAACCCATAGCTCTGAGTGCTTCCAAAAAGAAACTGGAGAAAGCACACACTAGCAATCTGACATCACAATTGAAAGCTCTAGAACAAAAGGAAGCAGATACACCCAAGAGGAGTAGAATGCAAGAAATAATCAAACTTAGGGCAGAAATATACCAAATAGAAACAAAATGGACCATCCAAAAAATCAACAAAACCGAGAGCTGGTTCTTTGAGAAAATTAACAAGATTGATAAACCCTTAGCCAGACTAACTAGAGGGCAAAGAGAGAGTATCCAAATTAACCAAATTCGAAAGGGAAGTGGAGAAATAAGGACTGAAACTGAGGAAATTCAAGAAATCATCAGATACTACTACAAAAGCCAATACTCAACAAAGCTGAAAAATCTGGAGGAAATGGATAAATTCCTAGACAGATAGAGAATACCAAAGTTATACCAGGACCAGGTAAACCATCTTAATAATCCCATAGCACCTAAAGAAATAGATGCAGTCATCAAAAGCCTCCTAACCAAAAAAGAAAAAAAAAAAAAAAAAAAAAAAAAGAAAAAACAAATCCCAGGTCCAGATGGGTTCAGTGCAGAATTTTATCAGACATTTATTGACAACATAATACCAATACTCTCCAAACTATTCCACAAGATAGAATCAGATGGAATAGCACCTAACTCATTTTTTGAGGCTACAATAACCCTTGTTCCTAAACCACACAAAGACCCTACAAGGAAAGAGAACTTCAGACCAATCTCACTTATGAACATTGAAGCAAAAGTACTCAACAAAATCCTTGCAAACTGAATCCAAGAACACATCAAAATGATCATTCACCATGATCAACTAGGCTTTATCCCTGGGATTCAGGGATGGTTTAATAAATGGAAATCCATCAATGTAATCCACTGTATAAACAAATTCAAAGAACAAAACCACATGGTCATCTCACTAGATGCTAAGAAAGCATTTGACAAAATTCAACACCCCTTCATGTTAAAAGTCTTGGAAAGATCTGGAATCCAAGGCCAATACCTAAACATAATAAAAGCAATATACAGCAAGCCAACAGCCAACATCAAAATTAATGGTGGAAACTTGAAGCAATCCCACTAAAATCAGGGATACTAACCCCAGAAAGCTCTGAACACCCTAGAAACAACTCACAGACTATGTGAAGCTCAAAAAAAATTATGCTCAATCCTTACACACCAAGAAAACTTTAACTAATTCTGGGTTACATCCTGTTTTACATGTACTTTTTGCTCATTGTAACTGTAAGACCTTAATGCACACTATCAAACCTTTGGGAAAAAAAAAGCCAAGCACTGACAAAAATGTATTCATATACTTTTATGCAAAAAAATGCTTAAAATTTGTTCTTTAATCTTGTTTTTTTAAAATAAAGTTGTTAAAAAAATTAGATTTATGTCTTTTTGCTAGATGTGACTAGAGACAGATAAACCCCACCAACATTGAAGTAAGCAGAGAAAATACAAGCAAAATGTCACAAATGACAGCAGATCTGACAGAAGATTGAAGAGGTAAATTTGCATTGGAGTTTCTCCATATCAACCATCATTTCCTTTAGTATTGCTGAAAACTCAGAGATACTCATGAGACTCTGGATTAGTAGGAGCCTTCAATCTAATGCAACAAATAACACAAGCATTTGAGACAGCTAATCATATGGCTCCCCAACTTGATAATTTTAATTATATAGTGAGAAGTCATATGGGGACAAAGCAAATGCAGATGTCTTCTGAACCAAACTAATGGAATTGCTATGAAAATACATCCAGTGATAATTTACCCATGAATGGCACTTTTGTTGGATATGTATCTCCAAGCATATATAATTGGTACACATGGTGTACTTGCACATGAAGAAAACAGAGTTCAAATTCAAGTGTCTTCCACTGTCAAGTTCCTATTCTTTGATTTATTGCTTGATTTGTCAAACAAAGTATTATAATGAAACATAGAAGTCATTGACCAGCTACCCTGGATGGCCTGGAAACCCTCCTGTCTCTGCTTTTATATAGGCCTGAGATTGCTTAAACACCTTGCCAGACTTGACCTTTTATAATGCAAAGCTGCTTGGGATCTAAACTAAGGCCTCAGGTATGAACAGCAAACATTTTACCCACTGACATCTCCAGAGGTCACCATGAAACTATTTTATTTTAAAAGTAAGGAGCATAGTACATGCTTCAACACACACAAAAAAAAAATGCTTTAGAAAATACTTGAAAATTCATTTTTTAATCTGCTAATAGAAAGTTTTTAAATGAGTGGAGGTTTTGAAACTGTTTCTTCTAATATCATACAGAGAAATTTTATCTGATAAATAAATGAAAGATAAATGTGTAATTAAAAAAATTACATGAAAGTATAAACTGCACAAGCACATCAAATTAATTTACACAAAAAGTGTTTTAAAAAATATTCCATTACATAAAACCCTCAAATCACATACATGGATAACAAATAGTGATACCAAAACTCCACAAAATAATCAGAAAATGCAAATCAAAACAATCCAGAGATTCTACTTCACACCAGTCAGAATGTCTAAGATCAAAATCTCAGGTGACAGCAGATGCTGGGGAGGATTCGGAGAAAGAGGAACACTTCTCCACTGCTTGTGGGGTTGTAAACTGATACAACCACTCTGGAAATCAGTCTGGCAGTTCCTCAGAGAATTGGACATAGTACTATCAGAAGACCCAGTTATTCCACTTCTGGGCATATACCCCAGAAGCAAACTTATTCCCAAGCCCACAGGCCCACAGACCCAATGGAGAGACAGGCTCCAGTCAGAGACAACAATGTTACCTATAATTACAGACAGCAAGATGGCAAGGGGAAATGAAAGAACATAAGCAATGGAAACCAAGACAACCAGGCAACATCATTACCCAGCTCTCCCAAAACAAAAAGTAGTGGATTAGCCAAACACACACACATACACACACACACACACACACACACACACACACACACAAACACACAAAGAAAAAGAAAAGAAAAAAAAGACATAGACTTGAAATCATACTTCATTTTGATGATGGAAATCTTCAAGAAGCAATGAATAACCCCCTTTAATAATTACAATAATAGATGAGTTTCCTGTATGCAGCAAAAGGCTGGATTTTGTTTATGTATCCATAAAATGGCTGCATCTAGAGAATATCATCCTGAGTGAGATAACCCAATCACAAAAGAACAGACATAATATGCAGTCACTGATAGTGGGATGCTAACCCCAGAGGCTTGCACTCCCCCAGAAACAACTCACAGACTGTATGAAGTCCAAGAAATAAAGAAAACAAGAAAATATACATATATTTACAAAACAAGAACACTTTGACTATTTCCATGTTGCGTTTTGTTTTGCATGTACTTTACGCTTATTGTAACTATTAGGTTTTCAATGCATACTGTCAAGCCCTTGAAAAAAATCAAGTACTGACTAAAAAAAATATATTCACATGGTTTTATGTAAAAATTATTTTAATGTCTGAAAAAACAGTACTGACAAAAATGTATAATTTTAAGCAAAAAAATGTTTAAAATCTGTACATTTATCTTTGTTTTGTAAAATAAAGTCGTTTAAAAAATAATTACAATAATAACACACATAGATAAATAGAAGCCCTTAAATGGAAACACAAAAATTTCTCAAATAACTACAGGAAAACACAACCAAACAGGTGAAGAAATAGAAAACAGAAAAGAAACAATAAAGAAATCACAAAAGATACAACCCTGGAGGGAGAAAACCTAAAATAAAAATCAGGAGTCACAGATGCAAGCATCACCATCAGACTGACTACAAGATATGGAAGAGAGAATCTCAGGGGCAGAAGACAAGATAGAAAACATTGACACAACAGTCAGAGAAAATGCAAAATCTAAAAAGCTCCTAACCCAAAACATCCAGGACACAATGAGAAGACCAAACCTACGGATAATCAAGGTAGAAGAGGGTGGAGACAACCAAATAAAAGGAAAAGTAGATAATTTCAAAAAAAAATCATAGAAGAAAATTTCCCTACCCTTAATAATGAGGTGACCATGAACATACAAAAAGCCAAGAGAAAAGATTGCATCAGAAAAGAGACTCCTGCCCACAGATAATAGTTAAAACACCAAATTTCAGTACAAAAAAAGAACTCTAAAAGCAGTAAGGGAAACAGGATGCTGAGCTGAGCTGAGCAGAGCTGACTTTTGCTCTGTACCATATTTTTAATAGGATTATTTGATTCTCTAGAGTCTGACTTCTTGAGTTCTTTGTATATATTGGATACTAGCTCACTATATGATATAGATTTGGTAGAAATCCATTCCCAATCTGTTAGCTGCCATTTTGTTTTCTTGACAGTGTCCTTAGCCTAAAAGAAGCTTTGCAATTTCATAAAGGCTCATTTGTCAATTCTTGATCTTAGAGCATAAGCTATTGCTGTTCTGGAATTTTTTCCTGTGCCTATGTCTTCGAAGCTCTTCCCCACTTTCTCTTCTAATAGTATCAGTGTACCTGGTTTTATATGAAGATCCTTGATCCACTTGAACTGAAACTTTGTACAAGGTAATAGGAAAAGATTGAATTGCATTCTTCTGCATGCTGACTGCCAGTTGAACCCATACCACTTGTGGAAGAGGCTGTCCTTTTTCCATTGAATGTTTTTATCTCCTTTCTCAAAGGACAAGCTGCCATATGTGTGAGGGTTCATTATCGGGTCCTCAATTCTGTTCCATTGATCTACCTGCCTATTTCTGCACCAATACTTTGCAGTTTTATCACAATTGCTTTGTAATATAACTTGAGATCAGGGATGGTGATTCCCCTAAAAGTGTTTTATTGTTGAGAATAGTTTTTGCTATTTTGGGTTTTTTGTTATTCCAGATAAATTTTCAAATTGTTCTTTCCAACTCTATGAAGAATTGAGTTGGAATTTTGATGGGGATTGCATTGAATCTGTAGATTGCTTTAGGCAAGATGGCCATTTTTACAATATTGATCCTTCCAATCCATGAACATGGGAGATCTTTCCATTTTCTGAGATCTTTTTCAATTTTCTTTTTCAGAGTCTTGAATTTCATAGAGATCCATCACTTCCTTGGTTAGCATCACCCCAAAATAGTTTATATTCTTTGTGAATATTGTGAAGGATCAGTTTTCTAATTTCTCTGCCTGTTTATCCTCTTAATAGAGGAAGGCAGTTGATTTATTTGAATTAATTTTATATCCAGCCACTTTGCTGAAGCTTTTTACCAGCTGTAAAATTCTCTGATAGATTTTTTGGGATCACTTCAGTGTACTATCATATCATCTGAAAATAGTGATACTTTGGCTTCTTCCTTTCAAATCTGTATCCCTTTGACTTCTTTTTGTTGTGTAATTGTTCTGTCCGGGACTTCCAATACAATACTGAATAGATAAGTGGAGAGTGGGCAACCTTGTCTAGTCCCTGATTTTAATGGGATCGCTTCAAGTTTCTCTCCATTTAGTTTTATGTTGCTTACTGGTTTGCTATATATTGCTTTTACTATGTATAGGTATGGATCTTAGATTCATGATATTTCCAAGTTATCATGAAGGGGTACTGAATTTTGTCAAATGCTTTCTCAGTCAGTGTCTAGTGCAATGACCATGTGGGAAATTGGTCTGAATTTCTGTCTTTGTAGTGTCTTTATGTGGTTTAGGTATGAGCATAATTGTGGCATCGAAGAATGAGTTGGGTAGTGTCCCTCCTTTTTCTACTTTGTGCAATAATTAAGAGAGTATAGATATTATGTCTCATATGAAAGCCTGATAGTATTTTCTACTAATACCATCTGGTCCTGGGTTATTTTTTGGTTTGATGCTTTTGATGACTGCTTCAATTTCTTGAGGTGTTATGGGACTGTTTAGATTGTTTATCTGATCATGACTTAACTTTGATATCTAGTATCTGTCTAGAAAATTTTCCATTTCCTCCAGATTTTCAAGTTTTGTTGAGTATAGCCTTTTGTAGTAGGATCTGATGATTTCTTGAATTTCCTCAATTTCTGTAGTTATGTCTCCTCGTTCATTTCTGGTTTTGTTAATTTAGATACTCTCTCTGTTCCCTCTAGTTAGTCTGGCTAACTATATTTATTGATCTTGTTGATTTTTGTCAAAGAACCATCTCTTGGGTTTGTTGATTCTTTGTATAGTTCTTTTTGTCTCTATTTGGTTGATTTTTGCTGAGTTTGATTCTTTCCTGCTGTATACTCCTCTTGGATGTATCTGCTTCCTTTTGTTCTAGAGCTTTCAACTGTGCTGTCAAGCTGCTAGTGTATGCACTCTCCAGTTTCTTTTTGGAGGCACTCATAACTATGATTTTTCCTCTCAGTACTGTTTTCATTGCCTCTGCTATGTTTGGATATGTTGTGCTTTCATTTTTGTTAAATTATAAAAAAGTACTTAATTTCTTCCTTTATTTCTTCCTTGTCAATGTTATCATTGAGCAGAACATTGTTCAGCTTCCATGTGTATGTGGGTTTTTTGTTGTTTTAATTTTATTAAAGAGAAGCCTTAGACCATGATGATCTGATAGGATGCCTGGGAGTATTTTGATCTTCATTTATCTGCTGAGGCATCTTTTGTGACAAACTATATGGTCCATTTTGGAGAAGGTACCATGAGGAGAGAAAAAAGTATATTCTTTTATTTTAGAATGAAATGTACTGTAGTTGTCTGTAAATTCCAGTCAGTTTATAACCTCTGCTAGTGTAGCTGTGTCTCTGTTTAGTTTCTGCCTCCATGATGGGTATATTGATGAGAGTGGGGTGCTAATGTCTCCTACTATTTTTGTGTGTGGTACGATATATGCTTTGAACTTTAGTAGAAGTGGTTTTTTTCTGTTTGTTTGTTTTTTTTTTTATTAATGTGGGTTCCCATATATATGGAGCATAGATGTTCAAGATTCAGAATTCACTTTGATAGATTTTTGCTGTGATGAGTAAAAACTGTCCTTTCTTATCTTTTTTGAGAACTTAGGTTGAAAATCCCTTTTATTTGATATTATAATAGCTACTCCAGCTTGTTTCCTGGCACCATTTGCTTGTAAGGTTTTTTTTTGTTTGTTTGTTTGTTTGTTTGTTTGTTTTGTTGTGTTTTTTTGTTTTTTTGTTTGTTTGTTTTTTGGGGCTTTTTGGGTTTTTTTTTTGTTTTGTTTTGTTTTGTTTTGTTTTTTGTTTTTCCCAGCCTTTTACTCGGAGGTAGTGTCTGTCTTTATCTCTGAAATGCGTTTTCTGTATGCGGCAAAATGCTGAATCCGGTTTAGGTATCCAGTCTGATAGTCTATGTATTTTTAATGGAGAATTGAGTCCATTTATTTAAGAGATATTAAGGAATAGCATAGCTATTGTTGTTTCCTGTTTTGTTTTGTTTTTTTTTTTTTTTCTGTTAGAGGTGGACTTCTATTTTTGTGCTTTTCTTCTTTGGTTTTCTTGTATGATTATATTTTTGCTTTTCCTCGGGTGTAGGTCCTTTCCTTGTGTTGGATTTTCTATCTAGTATTCTTTGTAGGGCTGGATGTGTAGACAGATAATATATAAATTTGGTCTTGTCCTAAAATCTCTTGGTTTCTTCATTTATGGTAATTGAGATTTTTGGTTGATATAGTAACTTTGGCTAGCATTTGTGTTCTCTTAGGGTCTATATGATGTCTGTTCAGGATCTTCTAGCTTTCATAGTCTCTTTTGAGAAGTCTTGTGTAATTCTGATTGGTCTGCTTTTATATGTTACTTGTCCTTTTTCCCTTACAGCTTTTAGGATTCATTTTTGTTTTGAATATTTGGTGTTGTGACTATTATGTGTTAGGAGGTGTTTATTTTCTGTTCCAATCTATATGGGGTTCTGTAGGCTTCTTGTATGTTCATGGTCATATTATTCTTAAGGGTAGGGAAGTTTTCTTCTTTGATTTTGTTGAAGATATTTACTGTACTGGCTGGCTTTGTGTCAAGTTGACACAGCTGGAGTTAATCACAGAGAAAGGAGCCTCAGTTGGGGAAATGCCTCCATGAAATCCAGCTGTAAGGCATTTTCTCAACTAGTGATCAAGATGGGAGGGCCTAGTCCATTGTGGGTGGTGACATCCCTGGGCTGGTAGACCTATAAAAAAGCAGGCTGAGCAAGTCGGGGAAGCAAGTCAGTAAATGACATCCCTAAATGGCCACTGCATCAGTTCCTGCTTCCTAACATGCTTGAGTTCCAGTTCTGACTCTCTCTGGTGATGAACAGTGAGTGATATGGAAGTGTAAGCTGAATAAACCCTTTCTTCCCAAACATGCTTCTTGGTCATGATGTTTGTGCAGGAATAGAGACCCTGGCTAAGACACATTGGTACCTAAAGTGGGGTACTTCTGTGACAACCTGACCATCTTTTAGGGAGGACTGTGGAAGGACTTTGGAATGTTAAACTAGAAGAGCCATTGACATATTAAAATCTCTGTGGGATGTTCAGTAGGAGCTTGGAAGATAATGTTGAGAACAATGCAGAAGATGGAGACCTGGCTTGTGAAATTTCAGAGGAAACATTAAAGACTCTTTGATCAGGGCTATTGCAGTTTTGCTTGTGAAAATTCTATGGTTTTGGTTAACTTGGGCTGAAGAATTAGCTATAATTAATAAGATACCAGAACTACTAAAGCAAAACATTTGCATTCCTGGGACTATTAATGCTGGCCAACTGGAGCTAAGAAATTAGTGGTGATTAAGAAGAGACCAGCATCATTAAGGTAAAATCTTCTGGGAACTGTACTGTGAGAGCGCAAAGAGGATGTGTTCCAGAGATAGCTAAAGTTGTACCTTGTGCTGTGGCTGGACATGGTAATGTGTAAGAGTAACCCAGGTGGTACTGGTTTTGAAGGTATGAAGGGATCTTAGAGAGTAGCTGAGGCTTGGCACTGTGAAAGGCCATGGAAGGCCATTGGTGAAGGTGCATCCTCCTTGGCAATTAGTGCCCCAGGTCTGACAGTAGTGTTTTGGAGATGCCAGTACCATGAGATGACCACCAAGAACACCAGCAGCAGTGAAGAACAGTTAGCTGGAGCCTAGAAGACAAGGTGTGTGCTATAAAGGGCAGAGCTGGAGAAGTAACTTAAGCCCTTGGAAGAGCCCAGAAATTCATAAGTGGATTCCCACACACTGGATGGTTAGAGATTGATTTTGCTTTTGACTGTGACTTTGCCCCATATCTTTCCCTCTTTAAGGAAAAGGAGGAGCCCACAGTTTAGAGACTTTAAATTGTAAAAAGACTGATTTTTTTTCAGTGAGACTGAATATTTTAAAGGTATTGCAATTTTAAAATGTAAGAATTGGTAAAGACTGTGGGACTCTTAAGGTTATTTATATCTTGGGGATGAACAAGAAAGTAAGGGTTGAAGCTTAATATTGATTTGTTTGCATTTCAAGTCTACAAGGGGTCAATTGTACTGGCTGGCTTTGTGTCAACTTTAAACAGCTGAAGTTAATCACAGAGAAAGGAGCCTCAGTTGGGGAAATGCCTCCATGAAATCCAGCTGTGAGGCATTTTCTCAACTAGTGATCAAGGGGGAAGGGCCCCGCCCATTGTGGGTGGAGCCATCCCTGAGCTGGTAGACCTGGGTTCTATAAGAAAGCAAGCTGAGCAAGCCAGGGGAAGCAAGCCAGTAAGTGATATCCCTCCATGGCCTCTGCATCAGCTCCTGCTTTCTGACCTGCTTGAGTTCCAGTCCTGCCTTCCTCTGGTGATGAACAGCGATATGGAAGTGTAAGCTGTATAAACCCTTTCCTCTCCAATTTGCTTCTTGGTCATGATGTTTGTGCAGAAATAGAAACCCTAAGACATTTACCGTGCCTTTTAGTTGGGAATCTTTGCCCTCTTCTACACCTATTATCCTTAGGTCTAGTCTTCCCATTGTGTCCTGAATATCCTGGATGCTTTGGGTTAAGAGGTTTTTTTTTTTGGCTTTTGCATTTTCTTTGACTGTTGTGTCAGTGTTCTCTATGTTGTCTTCTGCTGCTGAGATCCTCTCTTCCATCTCTTATAGTATGTTGGCTAAAGAAGGTGCTCCTTCTCCACATCAGTGCTTTGGCATTCCCCTACATTGGGAAAATGAGCCTTCACTGGACCAAAGGCCTCTTCTCTCATTGATACCAGAGAATGCTATCCTCTACTATATATGCAACGAAGAGTTCTGGAGGGTTTAATTGGTTGATAATATTGGTATTCCAATGGGGTTGCAAACCTTTTGAGCTCATTCAGTCCTTTCTCTAGCTCTTTTATTGGGGTCCATGTGTTCAGTCCGATGGTTAGCTGCAAACATCCACAACTGTATCTGTATGACTCTGAAGATCCTCTGTGGTGGCTTCTATATCTGACTCCAGCCAGGTAGCATCAGAAATAATGCTTGGGTTTACCGGATGCATGTGGGATGGATCACCATGTGAGGCAGTCTCTATATGATCTCTTCTTTAATTCCTGCTACTCTATTTGTCTTTTTATTTCCTCCCATTAGTGTTTTGTTCTGTATTCTAAGGCATCCTCTCATTCTGAGGCATTCATATTCTGGCCTTCCTTCCTTTTTAGCTTCATAATATCTGTGAATTGTCTCTTGGGTATTCAGGGCTTTGTGGGGCTCTTTTGTGTGTTCATTTGTGACTGGATTACTTCAATCAGGATGATAGCTTCTAGTTCCACCACTTTGCCTAGGAATTTCATAAAGTAATTGTTTCTAATAGCTGAGCAGTACTCGATTGTGTAACCGTACCACAATTTCTGTATCCATTCCTCTGTTAAAGGATATCTGTGCTCTTTCTAGCTTCTGCCTAAATAAGGCTGCTATAAACATGGTGGAGCATGTGTCATTGTTATATGTTGGAGCTTTTTTTGCTGTGAAATTATAAATAAGTGATAGAGCTTCCCCCAGCTCATTTAAAGTATAATCTATGAGAAATGGAAATAAATTTTTCTAATATTCCAAATATTGAGTGATGTGAAATATGGCCTTCAAGATCAGTGCAAGTAGACTATACTAGAAATATATTAAGGTAGTATATTTTTTCCAAAAATACAATAGATGAAATAGTTACAGAAGGCAACTGGATTCAAACTGTTTAAAATGCCGGCCTCTCTATGCTCACTATTCTATGGAGAAATTAGTAAAATAGACAAATAATTTTTTTTAATTTTATCGTGATTCTGATTTAAAATTACATATAGACTTGGTGTTATAGTCAAATCTAGATTGTTTTTCTGATATCTCTTCATATAACAAAATGTATACGCATTATTTGGTCTCTCAAATTAATAAACCTAGATTATATGCACCATTTTAAAACATGAGCATAGTGCACAAAGGTTATAAACCCTAGGGACATGATTGAAAAATATATGCTATGAGAAAAATGCAAATAGAAAATAACAGAATATTAATTGCAGCCATTAAAATAGTTGAGGTTCTATTTATGTTAATTTAATTATAACACATATTTAAGTTTAGACTTAAGACATGAATTGCCTTAATAAGGAAAATAAATAATAGATCTGGTATTATTTCTACACAGTAAGATGATTTATGTGACTTATTTATAGAACGCTATCAGACGTTGACATTTAGGGGTAATTGTGTTATGAAAAAGAAAAGATAGATATGCTTATTTATAGCTTTTCTGAGAATGTCTCTTTCTACTGTGGTAGCTTTCCCCCTACTTTGCACATTACAAAGAATATTGATTCATCTTTTTCAGTTGAAAGAACCCATTTTAATGTAGATCCTGAGAACTTTGCAACCACAGCATAACCAAAATTACAGTCATTATGTCTTTTAAAAGCTATTGAATTTAAGCCATGAAAATAAGTTTGAAACACAGAAGACTGCATAAACCTCTGTGTCTTGGTTTTCCTTCTTTAAAGTAATATTGAAAATTTTAACTATGTTACTGGGGGTAGTGAAGTTTTAATTAGAAAAAATATTTTAACTATTACTGAACAACTTGAGCACATGACAGATATTCAATAAATAGCTTTGTACTAAACGTAATCAAGTTGGGAGGGGTTAAATATACCATGCTTAACTCCATGGGTAAGTGCTTGTGAAAAATGATTCTCTCTCAGAATATAAAGCCTCTTCATAAATCTATCTGCATTAGCATTTTATAGCCATATCATTAAATATGAATGTGTACATAAAAGACTTTATCTATTTCCAATAGAAGGGGTACCTTGACAAGGTAAGTCTCCAGCATTATCAATGTTGACTTATTCACTAATTTTTATACTTGATAATTCATTCAAACACTTATATAATAAGTTTGGGATACTGAGAAGATGTTAGAGAAATGAACATGAATAATGAATTCTCAACTACTACTGTAAATTAACTTTTAGCTTGCACAATGAATGAGAAATTCATATATATGTATGTATATATGTATGTATATATGTATGTATATATATATGTATGTATGACTATATGTATATATGTGTGTATATATATATGTATATGTGTGTATATGTATATATATGTATATATATACACACACATACATATAGTGGCTATTTCTGGTAGTCAACTTGATTATATCTGGAATGACTCACAATCCAGAATTGGGAGAACCACCTTTGATTCTAATCTTGAGGCATAGAGGCTCTGAATCTTAGGAAACTAAGGCAAGGAAATCACTGAGCTCAAGGTCATTTGGGACAAAGCAAGTCTCAGATCCAGGTGTAGTTGTCTGCACCTATAATCTTCGACACACCTTCAGTTGGAGACATACATAAGGACATTGGAACAAGGAAGTTTCTCTCTCTTCATCTGCTTGCCTTGTGGGGCTTCACCTGCTTGCCTTGTGGAACTGAGTGTCTGCTAGATCCTTGGACTTCACAGCTGCTGCTGCCCATTATTAAGGAATTGGACTATAGAATGTAAGTCAGCAACAATTACCTTGCTATATAGAGACTGTCCATAAGGTCTGTGATTCTAGAGAACCCTGACTAATACAATATATATGCAACAGAGTACTGTGGAACCAGTGATTGATAAGTGACAGAAAGACAGGTGAGAAGCAATAAGCACCTGAAAGGACAACATAAACCACATCTGTCTCCACTTAAGGACCAAGTAAGTACATGGGGCCTGATTTTGAAACAAACAAAAGACTGTAAAGCTCAAGATCTAGGAAGAGATCCTCCCAGAAATTAGGCCACAAGGTTCTAAGAAGAAATCATAAAATCCACAACAAGATTATAAAAACTCCTACCAAAAAACAGCCTAGATATAACCACAAAATGAGAAAATAACTTATCTTAAAATGGGACATTTGTGCTGGGGAACCCTATCTTGCCCTGTGGTTAAATGTTTATGACATAATAATGTATACTATGATAAACCTGTGATCCATAGAACCCATCACTAATTATTCCACAAAGTTTTCTCAGTTCCCTATAAGAAGGCCAGTGCACCACTATCTGGGTTCCTCATTTGGAAGAATGGTTTACCACTGCATGTTAGATGTTTCAGTAGAATAAACACTCTTTGTCTTTGTATACTATCTTAGTCTTGTGCCTTCCTTCCATCAATGATTTTTGACCCTTACATTATGCTTAACTGAAGGGTATATTTTTGGAGAATTGTGTTTTAAAGGGGAACTGTGGATTTCTGAAAAAGTTTCAAGTTGGTAATATCACAGTTTCTCATGACTACTTTGCCTCACTGTTTTACACTCTTTGAACATTTTGTTAAAAAGTTGGCAGCCTTATTTATTATAGCAAGAACATGTCCTTCAACAAAGAAATGGATACAGAAATTGTGGTACAGTTACACAATGGAGTACTACTCAGCTATCAAAAACAATGAGTTCAAGAAATTTGTAGGCAAATGTATGGAACTAGAAGCTATCATCCTGAGTGAGGTAACCCAGTCACAAAAGAACACACATAGTATGTACTCACTGATAAACAGATACTGCCTCAAAAGGCTCTAGATAGCCAATAATCAATTCACAGATATTATAATGCTCAAAGAGAAGGAAGGCCAGAAGGTGGATGTCTCAGTCCTTCTTAGAAGGGAGAACAAAACACTTATAGAAGGAAATAAAGGGACAAATAAAGGAGCAGAGATTGGAGAAAAGATCATCCAGAGACTGTCTCACCTGGGGATACACCCCATATGCTGCCACTAAACCCAAGCACTATTGCTGATGCCAAGTAGTACTTACTTCCAGGAATCTGATATGAATGCCTCCTCAGAGGCTCTGCCAGAGCCATACTGATACAGAGGAGGATGGTTGAAGCTAACCATCAGACTGAATATGGGGATTCCAATGAAGGAGCTAGAAAAAGGACTACTAGAGCTCAAAGGGTCTACAACCCCATGGAATGAACAAAATGATCAACTAGCCAAACTCACCACAGCTCCCAGAGACTAAAACACCAACCAGTGAGTGTTCTCATGGAGAGACCCAGGGCCCAAGGTACATATGAAGCAGAGGATAGCATTGTCTGGCATCAATGGGAGGAGAGGCCCTTGATCCAGGGAAGGCTTATTTTCCCAGTTTAGAGAAATGCAAATATGCTAAGGTGGCAGAGGTGGTTGGGAGAGGGAACACCTCTGTGGAGGCAATGGGAGGTGGGGGAATGAGATTTGGGGAAGGAGATAATATGTGAAATGTAAATACAGAAAATATCCAATAAAAATAATTTTAATATTGGTTCAACTTTCTATATTTTATTGTCACGTGACAATGAAGCTTCTGGGACTTTAGCATTTACAGTTTTAATCACAGCAATCTAATAAAGGAAATTTTAGTCTTATGATTTATTAGTGAGTGTCACATACCATACTAAAGTTAATATGAACTGAAAAAGCTTACGAATCTCTGACCTCCCCTCTCTGTGATGTGCTTTCCTCATCAGTAAAATTAATACACTTCAGAGTTATTGGAATATATGGGCCATGTGAAACCATCTGGCATGTGACTACTAAACTTTAGTTCTTCTATGTCTTAGATCATTGATCATAATTTTCTGTTTATAATTTTCTATGAAAACATTTTTATTTGCTTAAAAAAAAGTTGAGCAAGACATCTTATCTATATCAGTATGTCATTAACTCATAAAGCTTTAGTTATTACTTTCAGCTTAATTGGATCTTTGAAAGGTTACTTAGAGACCTAGATGTTTACAAATTAAAGGAGGGGATATTTCCGAAATTTAGTCTGTTTTCCCTGAAACCTGAATCTCTAACTTCATGGTTTTGCTTCTTTATTATCAGTTTATGCCCCTGAAGCCACTTTCTCTTTAGCTCTACTGTTTTTCACAAATAAAAATGGAGATAAATTAAATGTATGATACTGAAATTAATGCTTTGTTTGCAAATTGTACAGTTCTGTAGATAAAACTTCAGTTAAAAACTTCAGAGTGTGGTTTCTGTTTCTCTGAATATATCAACAATTTGTCTCTAACAGTAGAAGTCTAGTTCACCAGTTCTGATCCTGTTAAATGATAGTATGATAATTTAATATTATTTTCATCAACTCAAGTATAATATATGTGACAATTTGAGCCAAATAATGACTTAATTTTTCATTATCTACTTAAAAAATAATAGCTTTGTCACTGTTCTGCCCAGATAGTAATGCAATAATTTTCTTCTACCATGAGCCATAGCTCATGTGAAACTATACTATTGCTTTTGTAAAAGGCAAAATAATCTTATAACTGTTTAAATTACAATGTAAGACAAATCATGTTTGACTTTGAAATGAGATCTGTATTGTAACCTGTGGCTGAATGAATTCATGAAAGCATAATGTTTTACAATGTTATATAAAATATGCCAGTAAAGGCAAACATCATCATATTAATAATGTTCCTTGATCTCAATTCTTCATATATGCTTTAGATGTTAATTTTCTTTCCAAATAATTTTTCGTAGTTTCAAAAAGCATTATTGCCACATGTGTTTTTCCATGTTGGACATGTCAAATTCCTCATAAAAATGGAACCCATAATATCATAGAAAAAGGCTTCAAAAGAGCCTCATAATTGATATGGACTTGATGTATATATAGCAATTGCATGATATATCATTTCATAGTAGCATCCCCAAGCATATGTTCTTTTAACATGCAAATATATTTATTATACCTTCATAGCTCCCAAATGACTTAGCTTGTTTTTGCATTAACTCTTAAGTATAGGTTTCGCCTACATATTATCTAAATTAGATATGGGTAAGACTACACATATAGTTTGTCCTGCTTAATGGCAAGTGAATTACAACAGACATTTCCAGTTCAAGCAGGAAATACTGAGGTTGGGAAAGATTGGGATTCTTGAAAAATAATAATCAGAGCAAACTATGCATCATATGATGAAATTTTAAAATCGTTTTATTTCATTCAGTGTTTCATATTGAGGTTGATGTTGACGTTCAAGGCTCTGAGAAGGCCTGCTTTGATGGAAACAGCTTGCACTGAATCTCTCAGATTGTAAGAGCACATATATTCTAGCCTGAAATTTTATAAAAGTAGTTGGTATGTACGAAAGTGAGCTTTACATTCTCAAAACATACTATGACATATTTTGATACCAAGCTGTAGTGGTCTTAGATCCACAGTTTTGCTCTGTGTTGGACTGACCATGCTGAATAAAACTAGATTCTCACTTGAGGATCCAGTCTCTTATGTAGCAGAGAAACCTGGTTTCAGGGTAAAGAGAAAAAAATGATCAGTTTTTATTCCTCTTAGAACATTTGATTCCCATACCAGAGTCCTCTGATTTTAGGATGGAAGAAGTGACTTCTTAGTGATTTCATTCTATTTTGTATTGTCTCAGAAGTTGCTTCTGGCTTCAAAATAGATTAGCAACTAATTTGTCAACTTTTTGATGACTAGATGTTGTTGTCTTTATTTGTTTAGCTGCTGTTATACAACAGTGAATTTATTAAATGGGCTTTCTTTATTTTTTTCTCAAATATCTAAGATGTTTAAAATTATGCTTCCCTTTTGAGTAATAACTTTGTTTTAGAGTTTTTTTTTTTTAACCAACTTTCACCTCACTTTTTATACTTTGCTTACAGGTTTTCTCAAACAAATGTCTAAGTTCAAGAATCACAAGTTCTTCTACAAAACATGAGTACACCAAATTCAGGATAATCATGTGCCAAATTATAAAAATGTTGTCCCTTATTATACAATAACCTAGCCTGTTCCTTATTTACAATTGATATTTTATAAGAATGGCTTTAATATTTGTACCCACAAAGTCATACTCACTTTGGTCATTCTATGTGTTTGAAGCCTTCTGTATAATTCTGTCCTACTGAACCCTCACTATATTGATCATGTAGAGTGAGATCATGGTACTTGGGTGATGGTTTAGTGACTAAGAGCAGAGATTCTTTGTCAGAGGTTCTGAACTTAATTTTTTGTAGTCACATGGAATATGATGTTCCTTCTGATGTGAAAATGTACATAGAGAAAAATATGAGTATACTTAAAACACAAAAATAAGTTTTTAAAAATAATACATTGATACATAATACACACACTTCAAATTTGATATTTTTTTATTTCATTTCACATTACCTTGATTCAAAAATTTTTCTACTACTTAATTATGTGTTAAAGGAGCACATCAACTTTTATTTATCAGTTTTCTACATTAGTTAATTCAAGCTATTATTCAAAAAATAGTTGTAATAACTGAATATGTTAGTTAAGGTTCTCTATATTCAATCTATACTAAAGTTGATTATTTTCTTTGATTATTTTTGTCTTTGTATTTTTTTGTTTGTTTTAGATTACATTACATGAGGCAGTTGGGATAATCTAACAATGTCTATTGCATATTGTAGCATATATAACAATTAGATTAATCAATATAAATAAATAGTTATTTATATTATTTTTGATCCTATTATGTTTTATCAATCCTTACTTCTAGCTGTTGGTGTGATCTACATTTCTCCTACATGTGTCTGATACAAGTTGAAGCAATTTGAACCTGTTTAACAGCCTCATCTCCAGTATGTCTCAGCCCATTCCCCAATTTCGACATTACCTAAAAATGCTTTCACATTCTTTTCTTGAATATTTTAAACCCTCTTTCTTTGTATTACTCTTTCTGTATTTCAGCCAGTCATTCCATGACTATATAATTAACTCAATGGTAATCAATCTGTCTACTTTGTCTCTTTCTGCCTATCATTGTTTTTACTGCTTGATTTATCCCATAGCTCTCCAGAAAATCCAAATTGCTCCACATCTTGTCAATTTGTCACTGGTAGTACTCACCTACATTTCACCTGGGTTGTATGTCTGTTGTTATAGTCACTTATTATGGTGGCAATAGATATTATATGTTCATGAGATGTATAAGGATAATGAAGATTTCAATAATGTCCCATGTTGTCATACAGAACAAAAAAGCATGAAAATAGCTTCAACTAGGACAGTGAACCTTCAGTGAGTATACAGATACATTTCCTGCTTTTATTTTCACTGTAAATGAATCGCCACTGCAGTTGGATATAATTCCCCTCGTTACTGAACTTCAGAACATGTCTGCAATTTTAAATTTATCATAATCTTCACAGAACATAGGCATAGATGTTTGAAACAAACAGACTAAACTATGGACTACAAGTCCTATATTTCTTGTAAAATTTAGAGCATTTTCTCAGTAGCTATTCATCATGTTTTATTAGCATGATATAGAATTAGCAGAAGACTGAATTGCTTCTACTGTACAGTTAGTTGCAATGTCTCATTCCAAACACAATTAGAATATATCACTGTATGTCAATATTAGCTTAATAAATAGGAATTTACTATAGATTATTAGTTATCAAATTGAAATGTGTTAAATTTTGATTCTTGCATATATATAGTGAAAAAAGATACATAACAAATTAGGTAGCAACAGACAATGGGAACACATTTTGTGACTGGGTTATCTCATTCAGGATGATATTCTCTAGATGCAGCCATTTTCTTAAGAATTTGGTTAAGTCATTGTTTCTGGTGGCTGAGTAGTATTCCATTGTATAAATGTACCACAATTTTTGTATCCATTCATCTTCTGAAGGACATCTGGGTTCTTTCCAGCTTCTGGCTATTATAAATAGAGCCGCTATGAACATTGTGGTGCATATATCTTTGTTGTGTATTAAAGTGTCTCTGGGGTATATGCCCAGAAGTGGAATAGCTGGATCTTCAGGTAGTACTATATCCAATTTTCTGAGGTATCGCCAGACCGATTTCCAGAGTGGTTGTATTAGTTTGCAACCCCACCAACAGTGGAGAAGTGTTCCTCTTTCTCCGCATCCTCGCCAGCATCTGCTGTCATCTGATTTTTGGATCTTGGCCAATCTGATTGGTGTGAGGTGGAATCTCAGGGTTGTTTTGATTTTCATTTTCCTGATGGCTAAGGATGTCGAGCACTTCTTCTTCAGATGTTTCTTGGCCATTCGGTGTTCCTCAACGGAGAACGTTTTGTTTAGCTCTGTACCCCATTTTTTAATAGGGTTATTTGATTCTCTGGTGTCTAGCTTTTTGAGTTCCTTGTATACCTTGGATATTAGGTCTTTTTCACTCAAAGGAAATTGTTTCTCAGGAAGAGACTTCACACAGTTTCAACAATGTAAATTAACATATGCATATACTGGTATTGTTTGTTTGTTTAATCCATTTTTCAAAATTGCAAGGCTGCTCCAGACAGAAGAGGGAAAAACTAGGAGTCTTTTTTTCTCCAATTTGGCCAAAATTATACATGTCCATTTTTCTGTATTCCTAATTTAAACTTAGACATGAAGAATTTATAACTACCACTACTCTTGTAACCACCTCTCTTATTTTCATAGAACACTTTGACCAACGAGGCATCCACAAACAAACTCATAGTTGAATACTTTTGCTAGACCTGATAAATGAACAGATAACTAAGGAATCTTACACTTTGCTGGTTATAGAAAAACATATGCATACACATAGCACTGTGTGTGTGTGCATGTTCCAATGGTGTTAAGGGGTCTAAAAGTCTGCATTAGAGGGACATAGTTGAATAAAATTTGATTCATGGTTGCAGGATGAGCTGCTTAACTATAAACATTGTCAAAAATTCTGGAAGAAAGATGTTATTAAGCATGTGTACAGAAGTTTAATGATCAGAGCACTAAGTCTGTCCTCATCACTTTTGAGACAAGATGCATAGTTGGAGTTAAGTGAAGTTAGAGACAAAGTGAATAAGAAAATCCTGGATGATTTGGTTGCAAAAATCCAAATGTCTCTTGTGCATTAGCATAAAGCTGTTTCTTTCCAGAATATAAGGACACATGACTCTAAATGCGAAGCCGATGGACATCAGACAGTTAAAGGAATTCATCAAAAGGACAAAGGAAAATAAGGAAAAGACAAAGTGGCAGGTAACAGAACAAAAGATACAGCAGCATCAAAAATCCAAATTATAGTCTTTTTTTAAATCAATTTCGTTTAGTACTTTATTAGCTGTCTTGTTATATTACATCAGAAAATGTACATACATCTATAAATTTAAAGATTATATTCAAAAACCATGTGCATCTTTCTTTTTAAAAGACTAACATAGATGAATTTGAAATCATTAGTTTTGTTCTTTTGAAAAAAATCAGTGAAATATAGAATGCCAATTTTCAACTCTGAAGACACCATATTTTCATAAAAAATACAGTGTAATATTATGTTCATCTTGGTATAAATATAATATACATGAAATATTCTCTAGAAAAAGACTTAGTATTTTTGTTTTTACTTAGTAGTCCTCATTGCCAGTGAAAATATCATGAATCCCCATGCACACAGATCTATAAGATTCAAATGTGAGTCTTATACACTTCTTATTAAACCCCTTTTCAGTGCTGTCATTGTGAGACCAGCAAGTTTCTAAACACAGCCTTCTTTATTTTGAACTTTCACTGTGGGCTATACACTCTGTTTCCTCCAATTTTATGCAAAGTTTTTGTTGCCATACTGCTCTATTTATAGAGTCTCTGGCTTTTTTTCATTTGAACTTCATTATGATTTGTTTTCAATAGCAGTCTATAACACACATATAAAACACCTCTGCAATCATTTTCCCAAGACATGTTCACAGACAAACATTTTTTCATGAAAGTATTACCACATCAATGGTCTTGATAAGCAGAGGGAATTTTCGTTGAAATTTAGAGGAGAGCCAATGATTTTTAACAGTGGTCTTTTCCTACTCTTCTATAGTTTTTTATCACTGCAACAAAGCAAAGTGTATGCCATCCCCTTTCCAGTATAGGGAATAGAGCTGGAGACCTTGCAGTTGGAATGGACCCTGTGTTGCCTGTGAGTGCTATTTCTTTACTGATGCAGCATGGGAGTGACTGTGAAGTGTCCAATCTTGTGACCTTCCTGAGGATAGTTTTGTTAGTGAAATAGGGGTTGTATGAACTTGCCATTGTTTCACTGTATAAGTTTTGCAGGAATATGACACAAGAAAGAGATAGTAAATAAAAATAAAAAAATAAAAGTTAATGGTGTGCTTAGCTCAGAACTGGCAAAAATTCATTGGTAAACTGACATTGTAAAATGACTGCATCCACAATGAGGTAGAACCTGACACCACCTAAATTCAGCACAGCAGGAACACACCCTAGCGTGTTTTCCACTTCCACAATTTTTGTTTGTTTGTTTGTCTCAAAAATGTGTAACTTTCTATTAATTACCTGGTACATTGCTGGCACAATTTCTCTTCTTCAGTTCATATGGCAATATTTGCCTGTGTTTATTTTCCTTCTTAATGAAAGTCTGATCATGTGCATACTCCACTAAAAGTTAACATGCAAAATGCAATGCAGCTAATTCTTCTTACAGTCAGCGAAAGACAAAAGTTAATTCCTGAGACTCTGGAAGTCTTTCTTTCCATTATCTGCTTCCCAAGCCCTGATATATTACAGAATGCCGCATAGAGTGAAAGACATTATGGAAATAATGACTATACTGATTTTGATGGTGTGTATATATTTGGCCTAGGGAGTGGCACTAAAGGTAAAGAAATCAGATGTCATATTAATTTACACTTACTTTATATTAAAATAAATAATTTTATGAAAGGCAACAATCAAATAACACGTCTCTAACAATTCCAAAAGAAAAAGAAGGTGTAGCTTTGTTGGGGTAGGTATGGTGCTGTGGGTATGGGCTTTAATAAACTCATGCTAGCTGCCTAGAAGCCCATATTCTGCTAGTAGCCTGCAGATAAAAATACAGGACTCTTAGTTCCTCCAGTCCCACATCTGCATGAATACTGTCATGTCTCTGCCTTGAAGACAATGGATTGAACCTCTTTACCTGAAATCCAGCTCGAATTAAATGTTATCTTTATTACAGTTGCCTTCCTCATGGTTTCTATTTTCAACAGTAAAACCCTAACTAATACAGTGCTCAATTATGGTTGTCAAATTGACTGTTTTTGTCACTTAGGAGTTATACCTCTTGGTATATCTTTGAGGGTTACTCCAGAGTGCTTTAAGAAACTCTAATGTACAGACCAAAGGATACACCTTGAACTGAGTAAGAACTGATAAGTTGGAAAGTTGGTAGAACATCAACATTTATCCTTTCACTTCCTGGCTGCATAAACAATGTAATGGACTCCTTCATGGTCCTGCTGTAATACCTTCCAACCATGACTGACTGCATCTCTCAGTCAAAATAAATCCTTCCTTCTTCATGTTAATTTTGACAGGTATTTGGTTACAATAAAAGGAAAAGTAAGTAATATAATAGCTTTGCAACCCAGTTTTTTTTTCTTCTCCATTAACTTTGTGTTATTCAAATTCCAAGTGACAAGCATCAGGCCTGGCAAGAAATGATGTATGTTCATAAGAAGTTTGATTTATAGGACTAGTCATGATTGGATGAATCAAGTAAAGTAATTTTATTACCAGATAGCATAAGTCCCCACTGGGAATAGTACTAGAGGCTCAACCAATCCCTGTTTTAAGCTTTTTAGGTACTTTGAAATGGCCACTTTTCTTTGGGAGAAGAAATATCCATGGTAGCCATAAATAAAGGCACATTAAACACTGTAACTGAGAGCTATAAGATTATTGTACCTTCTAACTCAGGCATGGCTATAAAATGACATAGTTGACCTTTGGGGTAAGGATAACAGAGTTTGCTGGTAGATCAAGGGAAGTTCCTGGTGAAGAGAAACCATCTTAAGACATCTGTCTTTCTAACAAAGAGAACTTTAGGCTTATTTGTCCAGTTACAATCCTTTTGATCACTCATCCAGAGCACTTTTGTTTAGGACAATATGATTATCACTTCCATTATGGGGGAAGAGGGAATTTTATAACTGACACTGGAAAACCAAATTGTAAAGACAAAAGACTATATTTTTAAAGTATCCCAGGTACCTTGAAAAAGACAAGTGTTTCATTGACTGTAATGCTAACATTGAAGGCAAATTTACTCTGTGCATGTAAATCATTATTAAATCACTAAAGAATAACTAGCTTATTTGCTGAAAGGGAGAAATAAGATCTGTGACCCATGGAAATTTTTAGCCTACAACATAGAATCAGCTTCTCTTATCTAGTGACAAATGAAGAGCCAGCTAAAGAAACAAGATGGGTTGTAGAACTCAAAAGCAAGCAACCATTGTCTAAGCTAAGAACCACAAATATATTTAGAGTATTGTTTCTTCCAAGGTAAAATGTACCAGTTTTAACATCATGTTGGGTAGGATATTAATGCAGATCAAGAAATTATTATGGTCCTGTGTGTCATAGCATTTGGTCACACAGTGACTAAAGAAGAAAGGTTGAGGACATTAAAAGGAATTTGGAAAATTTTTATAAGATGATGTGGAATAACTTCCAAATGAAAAAGTAATTGTAGCCAATATAAATCTTAAAGTGAGAGCCCAATTTAGAAAAATAATTCTAATTTTTCTGAAGCTTTCCAAGTAAATAAATCTCTAGTCATCAAAGATAATAAAAATATGTACCCAATTTCCAAACAAAAAAATAAGAACAGTTTAAGGCCCATTCAACATCCCTAAGCAACTGTCTATAATCTCATTCCCTCCTTCGAAGAGGCCTTGAATTGTTTTGTTTTAACCTGTTATCCATGCTTTCATATATTCAATAGATTTGTATACAACCCCAAAGAATTTTATAACATGAATTTTCCTAACTTTAAGTTTTATGTAGCTGGAAATACATTATTTGCATCACTATGCAACTTTAAAGAATTTTATACTTGGCTCATTTTTAGAAATACTATATTTAATTTTCATTTTTTATTCTATGAACTAAGTTTATTTATTTAAAAGTGCTCAGTTTTCTTTCCAGTTCCATGTAGGAATCTTCTAATTTCTCCTTAGAAACAAATACGTTTGTAAGTTTTACTTTTATCTATTTGAATATTATATCAATTTTAGATTTCTTTTACATCTAATCTTTATGTTTAACTAACTTCAGTTATTAACACTCATTTTCACTTTATACATCACAGATACATAGATATGTATATACACGTATTCAAATTTAAGTGTATGTGTTCATGCATACATGTGTATGTAGATAGATACATACATACATAGGCAGTATGTGTGTAACAAAATATTTAGTATCAGCAGCCAATAAGCTTATGTTTCTCAGGAGAAACTTTTGAAGGCTAAAGATAAATATCTATGAAGATTCTAATAAGTATAAAATGGAGAACACTTGAAACTGAAGTTATTAAAGATGAGCTGAAGCACTCACAGAGATTTATCAGAACTCATATCAGATGTCCCCTTCCTCCAATCCATTAGTTGAAATATTAAGAGTGACTTCCAGGAGAAGCTGAGACTGGAAATCATGAATCAAATCACATACAAAAAGCATGAGATAGAGAAGGT
The DNA here is from genome assembly GCF_963924665.1 of Micromys minutus. Lineage (NCBI taxonomy): Eukaryota > Metazoa > Chordata > Mammalia > Rodentia > Muridae > Micromys > Micromys minutus. The sequence goes on along the minus strand of NC_137970.1, from coordinate 119,031,327 downwards.
AAGGATGATATTTTTTGGATGAGTCTGGAAGTTTAGTGCTACTCTTAATAAAGAATGTGAACTAGTGGACATGCTTTAAGCCTCAAATATATTTCTATGTAAAAAAAAACATACACATAATATATACTTTACAGCCTATAGAAACTGGAGTCTTTAAAGGAAGATGATTTTGAGAAATTTTGCTTCATTTTAATTTTTCTATATTTTTGTTTATAATTTGTTTCTGCTTTATCTAAATATCTCTCAAAATTGAGGATGGAGTGTTATTTGCAATTATCTTTACAAATTTTATCACAGTTGAAGGATATATAAAAATGAAGAGATTATAAGAAAGTCTAGAAGGATAAGAGATACATGTATGATACAAACAGATACACAGAGATATAGTTACATATAAATACATGTATTATAAATACACACAGCTTTCAAGTGGAGTAGTAGAGAAATACCTTTATGCCGACTTTTCTCTAATGGCCTGGCTCTTATTTATTTATTTATCTATTTATTTATCTATTTATCTATTTATTTATTTATTTATTTATTTATTTATTTATTTATTTACATACCCCCTTCTCAGTCTCTCCTTGCAGAGTTCTTATCCCAGCTTCCCTTCCCTTTGGCACTGAGATGGTAGACGACCCCTCTCCCATATCCCTCCACTCTAGTTCATCAAGTCTTTGCAGGATAGGGTGTATTCTCTCCCAATAAGGCCAGACAAGGCAGCCCTCTGCTACATATGTGTAGGGGGCCTGGCGCCAGCCCATGTATGCTCTTTTATTGGTGGCTCAGTCTCTGTGACCTCCAAGGGATCCAGATTACTTGATACTGAGGATCTTGCTATGGAAGTGATATCTCTGTGAGGTCTTTCAATCCTTTGCCTAACTCTTCCACAGAGGTTCATGACCTTCTCCAATGTTTGTGGGTATCTGTATCTGTCTCTGTCAGCAGCAAGTAGAGCCTCTCATAGGACAGCTATGCTAGGATCCTGTTTGCAAACACAACACAGCATCACTAATAGTGTCAGGGATTGATGGCTACCCATGAAATGGATCCCAAGTTGGACCAGTCACTGTTCTGCCATTCCTTCAATATCTACTCCAATTTGTTCCCAAATTTCTTTTAGACAGGACCAATTTTGTTTTGTAAGTTTTGTAGGTGAGTTGGAGTCCCCATCCCTCCCGTGGACATTCTGTCTGGTTACTAGAGATAGTCTCTTTAGGTTCCATCTCCCCATTGTTGAACATCTCAATTAAAGTTATCCACATTTACTTCTAGTTTTCCCTCATCCAGGGTTTTTGAGACCTCCTATAGAATGCCTCCTTCCTGGACCTCTGACAGCTACATGTTTTCTTTTTTTTTTTTTTTTTTTTTTTTTTTTTTTGCCTGGACCTCTGAGACTCTCTCATGTCTCCCCCCATGTCTAATCCTATTCCTCTAGCCATCACTTCATTCACCCAGGTTCCTCCCTCCATCTGCCTCCCATGACCATTTTGTTCCCCCTTCTAAGTACTATTCAAGTATTCTCATTTGGGCCTTTCTTTTTGCTTAACTTCTTTGGGTCTATGGAATAGATCATGGGTTTTCTGAACTTTTTGGATAATATCCACTTCTCAGTGAGTGCATGTCGTGTGTGTCCTTTTGAGACTAAGTTATATCTTGCAGGATGATATTTTCTAGTTACATCCATTTGCCTGCAAAATTCATGATGATAAATTTACACATTGGAATACTACTCAGATTTTAATGGTATGAATTTTGACAGCTGAAGTTGCTAGCATTAGTGCAATAATAGGCTTCTTGGTAGGCTGCATGATTATCAACACTAAGAGCCTTGGGTAATTATTAGACTGTTATGGGACACTTGTAACAACCTCTATAAATTCTTAATATAAGGATATCTGAAAGATTCAAAGTGATAATGACTCATCCATAATTATCAAAGGCAACAAATACTTTAGATTTTTTTAAATGTTTCTAGAGACAGAATTCATTTGATTACAGATTTGTTTTACTTCTTTACAACCTGTAATGACAAAAACACAAATGTAAGAAGTAATAAGTATCAGAAAAATCAACACATTGCTTTAATAATACTGATTTCTATTTGTAAGGTGTCTTGTAATGAATAGCTCTAAATTCTCACATTCTAACTCAAAATATTACCTATGGACATTTAATAACCCATACGATGACAGTGTAATAGCATTTTAGAATGTATTACACAAAGCAACATAAGCAATAGCAGCCAAATAAAAGGCATTTTATAAGCAGAAAACAAAACCAACTTCTTTCTTATAAATTACAGCCAATTTATTATCAATAAGTTAGTAAAAATGGCATTATGAAAATTGTTTTGATAACATTAACAATTATATGTCACAAGTCTTCTTTTAGGTTACAAAATGTCTTACATCTTTTTATATGTTTTATCGAATCCTTACAACTTTTCTGAGGAAAATTATTTTTTTCTTAGTGAAAAGATAGGCATACTCAGGTTCATTCAGGTCCGTTATCATGGATAATGTTTTATTAGAAAAACACTGTCTTTCCTTGACCACTATATTATTCCATTCTTACCTTTATTTTTTTAATTATTTTATTGGATATTCTCTGTATTTACACCTTAAGTACTATCCCCTTTCCCCCTTCCCATCTACCTCCCTCTATTTGTTTCCATGAAGCTGCTTTCTTTCCCAATCGCCTTCGCCCCCCAGTGCCTTGGCATTCCTCCACACTGGGAAAATGTGTCCTCACTGGACAAAATGCCTCTTCTCCAATTGGTGCCAGACAATGCCATCCTCTGCTACATATGCAACAGATACCACGGGTCTCTCCATGTGTACTAAATTGTTAGTTTTTTAGTCAATGGAAGTTGTAGAGGGTATGGTTGGTTGATAATGTTGTTCCTCTGGTGAGGCTTCAAACTCTTTCACCTCCTTCAATCCTTTAGCTCCTTCACTGAGGTCCCCGTTATCAGTCCAGTGTCTATCTGCAAGCATCCTTAGCTACATCTGCATGACCCTGGCAAAGCTTCTGAGGAGGCATTCACATTTGGTTTCTGCCAGTAAGCACTTCTTGGCATCAGCAATAGTGCTTGGGTTTGGTGGCTGAATGTGGGGTTCTTTTCTTTCAGTGGGTATAATATCACTGAAATTCTACCAATAAAATCACTTTTTCTGAATGACTGAGAATTTTGAGTTGAGCAGTTAAAACCTCCAGTGCATAAAAATACTTTTATGATAAAATTAATGTGTATTGATTCAGCTAATTTGTTCAGGAATATTTTTAGAATTTTGAATAATCATGCAAGTGTCTTGATTTTGCAAGAAGCTAGAAGAATTCAATTGAAATATATATTCTTATAGGAAATACTTATACTTACATTTTGTGAACACGTAAGAAAATAGTCTTTCTATTTAAGAATAATATTTAAAAATAGGAGAGTTGCCTGAGAAATTTCAGCATGTGATATGAATTTCTGATTGCAATCCACTTTTTCTTTATTTTATTTTTATTAATTCATTTAGTTTGCTTCCCAGTATCCACCCTCCTCTCCTCTCAGTCCACACTCACTACTGCCCCCATTTCCACTTCCCTTCTCCTTTGAGAAGAAGGAGGCTCCCTCTGTGTGTGACCCCAACTTGGTTCATCAAGTTACTGCAAGACTAAGTACATCTTCCCCCACTGAAGCTAGACAAGTCAGCCCAAAATGGGAAATGTGATCCACCAGCAGGCAATAGATTCAGGGACAGCCACCTCTCCAGTTGTTGGAGGATATATGTGACAAACCAATAAAATAACTGAAAAAGTTTAGGAATGAATTGCAAGAAAAGTAGTAAAATTTTTGAATGATCTTGACATTGATAGTATTTCTTTGTTTTCCAGAGGGCTTTGGTGTTGTCTTCAACTTTTGGAAGAATGATCTCTGTAAAGACAGTTTTCACCCAAATCTATGCAGATACATTTGTGCAATTATTCTCGCTCACTTTTCAGTAAGTGATTTTTTACTTAGATTTTGTTAAGGTGCTATGCTTCCAGGTTGCTATGCAAAGGGTCTTCAGATTTTTCCTGTCTTTTATTGTTACCATTCAACTAATCAGATGCTGAATTAAAGTTATAACTATTTGTGTGAGAGGAGTTGATATATAGTTCATAACAGAATACAGATTTATTTTTAAAAAAAACCAATAAAGTAGTTAGTATCAGTTACTTGGTTGTTGTGGTGATAAAATATGACAAAGGCAACTTATAGAAGTGTTTATTTGGGCATGTGAATTCAAAGGGTTAAGATTCCATGATGGTTGAATAGACGCAGGGCAACAAGTGACAGGCATATTGAGAGGAACCTGAAGATAAAAGTTCATCTCTGGAGCAAAACCACTAAGCAGAGTACAAAATAGAAGAGATTAGAGAATTTAAATGCTCAAAGTTTACCCTAGTGACATACTTCATACAAGACCATGAACCCTGAACTTCTCCATAAAGCACCAGTAATTGAAAAATAGATGTTCAGATAGCAGGGCCTATGGAGGGTATTTTTTCATTCAAACCAATGTATTTAACTCTTTAGCCCCTGAAATTTTGTTGCACTATCAAAATCCAAACTTTAATTAATCCGTCTTCAAAAGGCAACATAGTCTTGTACAGGTCCAACAGTATTTAAAAATTTACAGTACAATGTTTCCTCTGGTACTCAAGGCAATCTCTTAATCGTAAACCATGTAAAATAAAACAGCAAATTGCATATTCCCAACATATAATGACAAAGAATATATTACCATTTCAAAAGAGAGGAGTGGGGACATAGTAAAGAAATGTTGGACCAAACTAATACTGAAGCATGACAGATCAAATCAAGATATACCTTGGATTCAAAGCTGGCATTTTCTATTTCTGTCCCTTAAGCATACTATGTACATGTAAAACAAATGTTGGATAAAATATTACATTATAAAAATGGTTGGAACATCTTTTTTGTACATACCTCATTGTCAGTGTTTGACAAGACTTGTGGTTATAAGGGCAGTAGTCTACTTTTCTGTTTCCAGAGCTCTCCATGTAAAGTTGTTTTAAAGGAAAATTTCAAAAGAGAGACAAGGAACAAACTCCTGAAATAATGGGAATCTAATAAGGCTCATATTTAAAAACAATTTTTTTCCCAGTCTCATGTTTCCCTTCTTATATTTCTCTTTTTTTTTCCTCTCGCTAAGGAAAGAATAAATAAAGGCTCATATTTGAGTTTGATAATCGGGTTTGTGAGACTTCAGAACTTAATGCTATTTTTAAAAGTTATATCCATTGAGAGTATGCAAGATCTCAGTCTGTGGAAAGAGATAATTATTTTGTGATACTTTGAGGAAAAGTATCAGAAATGTTAGGCCCTTAGCCATAAGATCTAAATTGCTCCTCGGGCTACTTTATATAGATCTGGTTCAAGCATTGTACCTGTATCCATTCCCTTGTCACAGATGTGTTGCAGTGGTAAATTGAGGATGTTTCAACCTGTGAAATCAGCACTCTTCCATAACTGCTTGCATGTGATACACATGACAATCCTAAGCTTGCCAGAAGGCTTGGTTTCATAGTGTCATTGGCACTACCCATGCTCGCCAAAACTCTCAGGAACTTGAACCTCTTTCCCATTTATTAACTATCCTGATCCAGTGCTGCTGGATTCCTAAAGTAATATGAAAATCCTTGCCATTTTATGGCCTCTATTAAATTCTATTGCTTAATTTATTTATTGAATCAGATGTTTTGACTGTATACTACATAATAAAAACTGTAAGGTGCTAAGAACAGAAATTGCATGCAATGAACAAACAGACTCGCTTTGCAATGGAAGAAAATTATGTATTTACAGTTGAAAGGGACTGTAAAAGAAAGCTTCCTCATTTCCTGCAAAATACAGTTCTTGCACTTGGGGTTGAAAATATACTTCAGTGTTGCATAGCTTCTTTCTTCTTTTGGATCATCATGAACTAATGTCTTATAACCCAGCCACAGCAATTTATCACCCTCCTCCATTATGTTGTTTTCATAGTGAATTCTCAAACTTTCTCAACACATATATCTTGGTGCCTTATGCTATGTCTTTGACTACTTCTCTAACAACCATCATGTTAGTGCTTTATCTACAAAATATGTTGTCTTAATTAGGGTTTAACTGCTGTGAACAGACACCATAACCAAGGCAACTCTTGTAAGGACAACATTTAATTGGGGATGTCTTACAGGTTTAGAGGTTCTGCCCATTATCATCAAGGCAGATACATGGCAGCATCCAGGCAGGCATGGTGTGGAAGGAGCTGAGAGCGGGTAGATATAAACCATCATATATGTATAAAACATCAGAAATACAGAAGCTAAGATCAAGTCAACCTGATGCTAAAATAGTGACAACTAATGTCTTAGAAACTTGCATGTAGGAGATAGGTGAATAAAAGACATTGGATTTCCTCATTGCTACCTGAATGACTGTGTAGAAATATAACACAGAGTCTCAAGGATATATATGATATATATATGATAGGTATTTGTTAAAATACTTTTAAAAATAAATGACTAATACTCATTTAATCATACTTACAGCTTGACATACAATTTCTATGTTAATTATAATATTAAATATTCCTGTGGGAAAAGTATTGAGATACCTATTGACTTATCAATTATTCCTTGAGGCAGATTGGCCCTGAGTGCATCTTATTTCTCACTGCAGATCAGAAAGTAATATTTATTGCATTAATTTACAAGGCAGACCTAGACTCATTTCTGTCATCTAATTTAGTGTTCTGGCTGCCATGTCATACTGATGTCTAGCACAATGGTGAATATATTTCGTCTATACCACCGTGTCTAATTCCACAGCAAACTGGTCATTCCTGTGATAAAATGACAGAACAAATAAGTAAAGCAACTAATCAGCCTAAATTCATTTCTCTGGGATAGAGAACTATTTCCTAGGAAACCAAACCTCGGCAATTTTCTCCAAAATCAAAAGGAACAAATAGATATCATATTTAGTTAGCAAAAGCTATTCAGTAAGGAAGCTGAAATTATTCACTAAGATATAAAAAGAAAACCTTTTATTTAACCAGAACATTAAAAACTTTGACTATTACACAATGCTCAAACTGGGCTGTATTCAGCTATGAAACCTTCATATCAAAAGAGAAATACATTTAAGTAGAAAAGAATTAAGTAGCAAATTTTAATATTGTGCAGTATGTCCCTGCTGAAAGGCACTATTTTCTAAGTAAATGAACAGTTTGACTATCAACTTAAACTTTCTTCTTTCTTTTGTCTGTCAATTATAAATTTATTTGTCTCTCAAATATACAAGAAACATATCATGTGTTATAGAAGTTGCCATGTTTCAGCCTAACACTTCAGTAAATCAAGAGGTAAAGAAATTTAATTACCTAAATTAAATTAAAAACACAATGTCTGTTCTATTGATCACAGTGACAACTCTCCTGCAACATAAACACTAAAGCAAAACAGCACATACATGCACACATATGCATACACACACTTAAGTTCCTACATGATTGTTAAAGTGTGAAAGAAAAGTGATCCTATCAAATACTTTTAAACTGTATGTAACTGGAAGTATAATTCAGATGGGAAAAAAAATGGTCTCATTTCCCAATTAAGCCTTGTTTCTTGTATGCATACAGGTAATTTAACCTTATGATCTTTTTTGCTCCTTATAACCTGAAAGTGACCTAAAAGTTCCTATATGCTGTTGCTCACAATTCATATATATATATATATATATATATATATATATATATATATATATATATATATATACATACATGCATGCATGCATACAAATGTATATACAAAAGCCCTTCACAGTGATTATCCACAGATGCATGTCTTTACTTCAGTACTGTTTTTTCTATAAAAGACTTCTCAGACATATTTAATCTTAGCTCAGTTGAGTGTGATAGAAGTTCATTATTGATCAGTAAATTAAAATTCAAAAGCAGAGCTAAATATTAGAACCAGAATCTATGACTTCATATTGTTCTTTATATGTTTTACCTCAAGGGATCAGGGAGAATAAAGAACAGATTTTATCTTACTATGTACTCTACAACTCAAAATCCTAGTGTCATTCTATAAATATACTAATAATAACAAAGATAGAGAGATGCTACTGGCCAGTATGGGGACACACACAAAGCTTGTGCAAAGGTAGGTAGTAGGATTGTGACATCCAGAACAATCTGAGATGTGTAGCTCTTTCTCCCTCTACCCTCGCTTCCTATCTCTCTCCCTCCCCTTCACTCCCCTTCCCTCTCCCACCCCTCTCTCATTCTACTGTACACACACACACACACACACACACACACACACACACACACACACACACACACAAAACCCCCACAGATAAATCCAGAAGAGCCAGAATCAGAGATAGATGCTAAAGGGTTAATGTCAAAGTTAAGTGTCTTCTGTGGCCGTGGCTGGCTGGAAATTTCAAAGTTAAAGCCATAAATAAAGGCAAGTGTGGAGATAACAATGATTGAATCCAATATTATTCATCAGGCAAAATTACCAGGACTCATGATACTAATCAGAGCCTGTGCTGCCTAAGTGCTGTCATCCCTTTCATTTTGTACCATGCAAAAATACAGTCAACCAGCTTATATGCTCTTGCTTTTATAGACTTTTTTTACTTGTGAATTAAGCTGATTTGCCATTTAATATGTGCCAGCAACCAGCTATTTGTCTTGATCTGATGCCTAAATCTATACTGCTGTCATGCTTTCAGTCCATAATGCAATGCTCTGCAGCCTTAAATAATGATAAACTATAATTTTGACTTGTTCTAAGTAGGTTAATTGTGTTTAGAATGTTTAGAAATATCCACTGTATGTATCATGGTCCTGACAGCAGTTCTAATTTAATACAAATTCCTTGTACTCTCCAAGAGAGAAACTGAACTAACTGTAAAGCTTTAATTTTGGTCAGGCATGGTGGCATACACCTATAACCCCAGCTCTTATGACACCAAAACAAAAAACAAATTCGAAGTTTTAGGTCAACCTTGCCTAAATAGTAAGTTGAAGGCCACTCTTCACATATTGAGACCTTGGCACAGTAACAAAACCAACCAAACTAACAATATAGTCTTGGATTTGTAGAATGAAGTTTAGAACAATAAATCAAAAATTTCAAGTTCTGTCTCTTTCTCACCCACCCTCCCTCCATCCGTTCCTCCTCCTCTACTTTTCCCTCTCCCTCTGTGTGTCTCTGTGTACACATGCATTCATGAGAATTATGTTGAATATGTGATCCTTCAGCTTTCTGTTACAGCTTCCACTGTCAGACATCCTCCGTTATTATGGACATTTCCTCTAGAACTATACAGCAAAATAATATATTGCTTTGTACACTGTTTTAATCAAGGTGGTTTTTGCAGCAATAGAATCAACATTGTAATTTCCAATTAATTTTGTCTCCTTACCTAATTTAATTATATTTTTCATTATACTATTTCATAATGTGAGCAATATATTCTTACCTATGAACATGTAAGACCAAGCAGGCAGTGAGTTTTAAAAATAGAATGGTTGAATCAGCATAGGACCATCTATTTCATTCAAAGGAAGAGATAGAAAGAAATAATAAATTTTCAGTAAATTCAAAGGTTAACATGGCACATAATATTTGACTTTAATTAAGGAGAATAATTTCTTCTGGCTCAAGACCTTTCATACTTACTGAAGTAGAAATTGTATACACCTACACAGTGGGTCTCTGTGTTGCCACTCCAGGTGTGTACTGGCTACATTTATGTCAACTTGGAACAAACAATAGTCATCTGAGAAAAGGTAACCTCCATCAACTAATTGCTTCATATGACTGGCCTGCAGGAAAACCTATAGAACATTTTCTTTAATTAATGATTGATTGGAGAGGGTCAAACCCATTGTAGGTGGTGCCATCTGTGTGCTGGAAGGGTTCTACACAGCAGGCTAAGCAAGCTATGAGGAGTAAACTAATAAGCAGCACCCTTCCACAGCCTATTCATGAGTCCACACTTCTAGTTCCCTGTTTTGTTTTGAGTTCTTGTTATGACTTCCTTCAATGATAAACAGTGCTCGGAAAGTGAAAGCCAAATCAACCCTTTCTTCTCTAACAAGTTTTTGGACATGATGCTTCATAATAATGATGATAAGCTAAATAAAACAGCAATTAGATGTCGCAAAATAAGCAATTGGACTTTACATGGGCTATTAGACATACAACCTTGTTTTATTGTTGACAGGGGTGGTTTAAAACTTTTCTGTGTCAAATTTTGAGAAAATACTGTGTGTGTGTGTGTGTGTGTGTGTGTGTGTGTGTGTGTGTGTGTGTGTATGAGAGAGAGAAAGACATAGAGAGACAGAGAGATACAGGGAGAGACAGAGAGAGACAGAGAGGCAGAGAAAGAGAGACAGAGATTGATTTATTGATGATATTTGCACCATCAAAATGCTAAAAGGATTCTTTATGGAACAACAGTAGAGAAAAATATATCATTTATTGCTTAGATTAAGATCAAAGATCAAGTCAAAACAAAGCTTCATACAATTCAATCAGAAAATGATCATTACTGTGTTCCATTTCAGAGAGCCAGGCAGTACTTGCAGGAACAAGTTACAACTGAGAATTTTTTCAGAGTGGAGAAATTTTTTATTAATCTAGTTACTCAGATGTGGACAGTTTCTCTTGCGGTCAATTCTAGTGGAGAGCAGAATACTTTGGGCAAAGTACCACACAGCTAAAACTTCCCATCCTACTGCAGGAATTACTCGGTGATTTTTCTCTCTTCTTTTCTGTAAGAGGCAGAAAGAAACCCTAGAGGTAAATCTCAGAAAAATATAGCAGTTCCCAGAGATTCAGATGGCTCTTTCTTTTCTCTGCTACTGCACAGTTCATATTTCAATAGTTTCACAGGTTAGTATATTTTGAATGATGTCATCATATAGCTACCGTTGTATTTTTTATACCTATGCCCTAGTGAAATTGGAGACTAGATTTTCCTCAAAGCTGACTTTTTAATAATATTGCAGAACAATATATGATTCCATGTGTATACGGCTGCTGTTTAAAGAAGAAAAGTATATATATATATATATATATATATATATATATATATATATATATATATATATAGTTAGTTAGTTATCAAGAGTAGACACCTAAAATCCAGTGTTAACATGATTGAAAAATATTAATCAGCCATTTGCATGTTGCAGACCATTTTACTTTTCTGTTTCTGTGATGAAGCACCATGACTAAGAAAACATAAAAATATCATTTACCTTTATGCTTGCTTACATCTTCAGAGTTCAGATGGTGAGTACATGACTATTAATGGTCATGGTGGCAAGCATGACAGTAGGGGTAGACATTGTTTTGGATCAGTAACTGAGAAGTTACTTATGATCCACAGCTACCATACTTAGAAGGAGCAAAAGTGGGGAGAGGCATCCTACTTACTAGGAATATTATGGGCTTTTGAAACTTTAAAGTCCACCCTCAAAAAATGTGCCTTTTCCAACAAAGCTATACCTCCCAATCCTTCCTAAGCAGTTTTTCCAACTGGGGACAAAACAATCAAATACATAAGCCTATGAGGGTCATTCTCATTCTAACTGACTCATAGCCCAGATGTTCTTCTGTCCTCATGTGATGGAAAGGAAAATGCATACTCCATAAAGATCTTTGTGCATAAATAATATTATTAATGTTAATAAGTTCATACATATTTATAATATAGTATGGTTATTATCTCCTTCTACCTTCTCCACCTTGTTTTCACCTTTAGTAACTCCTCTCCTCCCTACCAGACACTTTACTAGATTCATGAGATTTTATTTTGGTTTGTGATCCCTTTAGTTTAACCATGAAAATCAGGGCACCATAGCATTAAAACTATTCATGTTAGTATTGTAACGTGATCAGTGGGTACAAAATTGAAGGTACTGACTTCCTCTTTTCATGAACCTCTATAGCTATTACTTCAACAGTGAGGAACATGGCCCCCAAATTGATCAATAGGTCAATTCCTGTGCCTTGGGCCCATTCCTGTGCAGAGACAGTGCAGGAATCCATGACTACTGTGAAATTTTGTTCCAATAGCTTTGCCGTCTATAAGAAATGCCATTTTGGAGCACTTCTCCATATCTTTCAGCTCTGACTTTTACACTTTCAATCTTTTCAACATTTTAAACCAGGACATTTCTCTGGCTAAAGTTTCTCCTTTGAATTTCCTCTTGCCAGATTTCATCTGTTGGTAATACAATTTTGTTTTCTTATACCCTATCTGAAATGATTCTAATTGCAGTCTGTCTACCTTGGTCCACAACTAGAATTGACTTCTTTCTCACCTGTTTCATGTGCTCATAGTATCCTTTTTCATGTTTTTTCTTAGATACATTGTCAAAATTTTGTTGCAATTTATGGCCAAAAGTCTGTATGTATAGATTTCCTTGATTCATGCTCATGTAAGATATAATTATAATTATATTATAAAATATAATTAATGCTTACATCACAAAATTGTGATTAAATACAAGGATAGAGACCAGGAAAGAATGAGTATAGGAATCAATAAAGCTTTAGAAGGATTAATATTTTTCGAAATGTATAATTTCACTGAACAGATCTCATCTTGCCAGTTTAGAATTTGATATATATATATAGCAAAACCAAAGAACTCCACCGGGAATATCACTTGTCTTAAATCTCAACTACTACTAGATATCTGTAACATGAATACATAACAGATTATATAACATCTTCACTATTATTTATGTTATTAGCAACACCCTGTTTTCAAACATTTTAGCAATTTAATATGAAGTAATTTGATAACATTTTCAAAGAGTGTGTAGCTAAGTAGGACTATCACTCCCAGCTTTATTTCATATAATTAGCATTTGTTAAATCCTCAAGTATAATTGTAATTTACAAATATTCCTTTAAATCAAGCCAGTCTGCTACATTTTCAAATACAGATGATCATTCAGAATGCATCTTGACTTGCAGTAAGTTTAAATATTACCATTTTGGCTATGACAGAATCATAAAGTACACCAGAAATGTTGCAGCTGCCAATCAATATATTTTCTAATTGATCCAGCAGCAGCAGTGAAGCCTTCCTAGCTACCTGCCCCAATGTTCTGGGTTACAGAATGAAAGACACACACACACACACACACACACACACACACACACACACACACACACAGAGAGAGAGAGAGAGAGAGAGAGAGAGAGAGAGAGAGAGAGAGAGAGAGAGAGAGAGAGAGAGAGACTTAATTTTAATATGGCTTAAAAACAGTTGAATACCTGGGCCATTTTCAGACTACCGAATGGCTAACACCTTCCCTGCAATATTCCTGAGTTATTACTTACTAAAATCTATATTCCATCTTTGCTACCCTAGACCCAGTCAGGGGGCCTCTTAAGTGAGTGGTTCTTCCCAGGTTCTTATATGTTGTCTGTCCGTCTGTTCTTTACTTCTCAGACATGGTAGATACTCCTTCCCCAGCATGGCAGCCAACTCACTTCCTGCTCCTTCGTCCCATTCTGGGGAATGCTAAAAGACTGACTTCTGTCTCTCTGTTCAACCTTTGGCTGCCAGAAACTTTATTTACCAATTAGAACCAACTAGGGGGGGAGGGATTTTCAGAATCTTACATGCAGTCTTGTGGATTCCTTTGTAATTTGGGGGATCAAATTAGCATATGTAGCATTATATCAAATCTACAACAAGAAAGGTCACTCTACTATTCTGCTGTGATTAGTTTTAGTGAACTTTGAACAAACCCAAGTCACTGAGGAAGAGGAAACCTCATTTGGGGAATTTCTTAAATTCACTTGTCCTTTGTACACATCCCTGGGACATATTCTTGATTAATGATTGATGTATGAGGATCAAGCCCATGGAAGATGGTACCATCCCTCTCCAGTCAGGTAGTACTGTGTTTTATAAGAAAGGAGGTTAAACAAGAATGCAGTAAGGAGTGTTTCTCTATGGTCTCCCATTCATTTCTTATATCCAGGTTCTTGCCTTGAACTTTTATGCTGACTTTTATCACAATGGGTTGTGACCTGCCAGTTTTAGGATGAAACAAATCTCTTTCTTCCTAAGTTGGTCTTGTTTAGTGTTTTGTAACAGCAGCAAAATGAAAACAGTGACATACATTGATACTAGGAATTGAATATTGCTGTCTCCAGCCTGACCATGTTGTCTTAGGGAAGATTGTGGTAGGATTTTGAAATTTTGAACCAGAAAGGGACCACTGAGTGATCATAACTCAATAAGCTCTTATGTGAGATTGGGAGATAACATGTTGCAAGATGTATAGTTGTTGGCAACTGTCTTTGGAATTTTCAGAGAGAAATAAATTCTCTATTTGGGATGTTTATGTGTTATCTTAAATTAATCAAATTAATTTGAATTAACATAGTTTTTAGTTAGCTAGGGCAGAAAAACCAGCAGTGATTAACAAGAGACAAGCACTGTTTCAGTAAACACCTCTGCTTTAATTGAACTATTAATACTGGTTGTCTAGGGCTGAAAAATCAGCTGTGATTCATAGGAGGCCAACATCACTAAAGCCAAATTTTCTGGGAAACATTTCCTATGTGTAGAAACACAGTCATAGAATGACTGACCCATGCAAACAATGTCTTGGAGAACTGTGAGAAAGAGAGATTCCAGGAAAAAGACATAGAGGATGATCTACCTCAGGAGCATTTCTTCCCTGGATTGTTCTTGGATATGATATCGTGCCTCCTGTGACAACATTTATATTCATTTTAATTGTATATTTTATTTATTACATTCAATTTATAAGACATGTTTATTCTTGTTGGATGACAGAACATAGCCATAGATCCCACTCTGATCAGTGTACTCTGAATTTAGTTGGCCTTCTGCCTTGCTATTATGTTTTCCAAAATGTATGGAAATATAGAAAGATGTGGTATATGCCTGTCAATTGTATTTAAATTGTTCTGTCCTGAGAAAGATCTGGGAAAGGATTGTTTGGTTAATTCTCAGTATGGTTACTAGCCTTTATATATTTTTCTTATCATATTTTTCTGGCCTCAAATAACATTACTTGAATCATTGCTTTATTTGTTAAACTTATATGCAAAATTACACTCAAACTGAACTAATATTGTAGCCTACCTAATTCTTTTAGATTCTCAGATCTCCTTAGGTCCATTGAACAATATATGCACCAGTCTGTGACAGTCAATACCTATGGATTAGAACATGAGAACTGTGTTGCACAGGGTATCAAAGTTTTGTTTTTCAAGATCACAGGCGAATTTGGCAATAGATAAGAATCCCCCATGCAGTTCAGATTTTAGAATATAGAAGAGTCAGGATGGAAGAGATCAAAGCAAGTAATTGAGGCAGTGTAGGTGAGTCCAATGTGGACTCTCCTGAGTAGACCAGGAGAGGCTATTGGTGAGAATGCAACCTTAGTTACAGCAAAGTTCTTAGCATATTGAAGATAACAGAAATTTGGGTTGACTTCCAAGGACAGCAGCAACTGTGGAGTAAAGCTGTTCCTAGTGGTGAATGGTAGAGCCAGAAAAGTGGAGCTACCAAAGTTTTGGAGGTCAAAGATCATACTGCTCCCTAGCTGTTGGACATTGGATACCAAAGTATTTGTACTAATGTATTTTTGTTTTGATTTGATCTTGTTGTAACTGTGATAAGCTTCTTCCTTCTTGGAATAAAGTATTTAAATAATAATAATAGTAAAAGTAATAATAATAATAATAATAATAATAATAATAATAATAATAATAATAATGACAACAACAATTCACAGGCCTACAGGTGAGACACCATAGATTTTTTAAATAAATTGAACAACTTTATTTGTAAAAAACAAACATAAACATACAGATTTTAAGCATTTTTTCATAAAAGTATATGAATACATTTTTGTCAGTACTTGATTTTTTTAAAGGTTTAATAGTAGGGAATAAAATCTTATAAGTTACAATGAGCATAAAGTATATGTAAACTAAGATGTAACTTGGAAATAGTTAAAGTTTTCTTGGTGTGTAAACATTAAGCATAATGGTTTTTCATTTTCTCCTTTTTCCTTTTTGGCCTTTGTTTTTTCTTGAACTTCATATAGTCTGTGAGTTGTTTCTGGAGTGTTCAGAGCGTTCTGGAGTTAGTATCCAATTATCAGTGACTGCATATTATTTCTGTTCTTTTGTGACTGGGTTATCTCACTCAGGATGATATTCTCTAGATGCATCCATTTTCTTAAGAATTTAATAAAGTCATGGTTTCTGATAGCTGAGTAGTATTCCATTGTGTAAATATACCACAATTTTTGTATCCATTCATCTATTGAAATACATCTGGGTTCTTTCCAGCTTCTGGCTATTATAAATAGGGTGCTATGAACTTTGTGGTGCATGTGTCTTTTTGGTATGTTTGAGTGTCTCTGGAGTATATGCCCAGAAGTGGAATAAGTGGGTCTTCAGGTAGTATTATGTCCATTTTTCTGAGGAACCACCAGACTGATTTCCAGAGTGGTTGTACCAGTATACAACCCTACCAACAGTGGATGGAGAAGTGTTCCACTTTTTCTGTATCCTCGCCAGCATCTGCTATCATCTGAATTTTTGATCTTAACCATTCTGACAGGTGTGAGGTGTAACCTCAGGGTTGTTTTGATTTGCATTTCCCTGATAGCTAATGATGTTGAGCATTTTCTTAGATACTTCTCAGCCATTCAGTATTCCTCAATTGAGAACTTTTTGTTTAGCTCTGTACCCCATTTTTAATAGGGTTATTTGATTCTCTGGTGTCTAGCTTCTTGAGTTCTTTGTATATCTTGGATATTAGGCCTCTATCAGACGTGGGGTTGGTAAAAATCTTTTCCCATTCTGTTGGCTGCCATTTTGTTTTCTTGACAGTGTCCTTAGGCTTTTTAAAGATGTTATAATGTTTAAAAAGAATTTATTTTCTAAAATGTTGAAAATTTAAAAATATTACAGGAAAGAAATCAAGGAAAGGGATAAAGGTTAACAATGATTTTTTTGCATCAAAGAAAAGAAATATGGTTTAATTGGTGAACATAAACAATCCAGCATGGGGGTAGAAGGAATTCAGGAGGCCTGTTCCTTAACTAAGGAGCTATTCGTAGTCAAAGGCTTTCAGGAAAGACAGAGTTAGTTTTATTTAACAGTATGACACCTTCTAAGTTGACAAAACACACTTTTAGTGGTTTTATACGTCTAATCTAGAAACATAAAAACTTTAGATAAGTTTTGGAGCATAAAAAATGTGAGATCTATATTCTAGTTTTTATTTCCTGCTTTCTATATTTACTTAAAATGTTTTTGAATTATTGCCATAATTAGTATTTTTCAATACTTATTTGTCTTCTTAATCTCTTAGAGTCAGGAACAGAGCACACAGTAAATAACTCCAGGCCTTTCTTGTGTTCTCTATAATAATCTATCTTTCTTCCTGTAACTAAACTATAATATATATATGTGTGTGTGTGTGTGTGTGTGTGTGTGTGTGTGTGTGTGTGTTTGTGTGTTTATCTCTTTTTTGCACATTAAAAATATATTTAATTTAATTTGTCCTTTGCATAAAATAGCAGCAGCAGCAGCAGTAGTGGTGGTGGTAGTGGTGGTGTATATGTATGTAGAGGCACATATTCCATAGGTTGATTGTGTGCATTAAAGGAAAAAACTGTAGAATAAGTTCTGTCTTTTCACCATTACATGAGTTGCTGGTATTGAACTCAAGTCACCACCATGATTACATTGCAAGCACCTCCATTAATTGAGACGTTTCATTGACCTCGAAATGAATTGAGCATATTTTTTAGTATAAAAGAAACAAAATTTGAAGGGTAACTAGAAGAAAATCTGTCCATGTTAATGGCATTGAATGGGTGTGTTCCTGCCAGTAAGACAGAATAAACAGCTTTACATTATTGCCTGAGCACATGCGTCAACCTCATCTAGCAAGGTTATTTCACTCCTGTTATACTAATGTCTTAGGTTCCTTTGCATTTCTAAGAGCTAAGTTCTTAAACACTATAATTTTGCTTCCCATATTTTGTATTTATAGAAATGGAATCATACCTTATATTGTTTTTTTTTATGTTTGACTTTCTCCTACAATATTACATTTACATCACTGCAGCTACATATTTAACTATTTTCATCACAATTCATTATTCTGTCTTAATAATATACATAATTTATCCATTATGATGCTAACAGGCTTTTAAGTTTTCAGCATATGCTACAAGATTCACATTTGTTGGCTATTTATATAATCCTACCTTTTGAAAACATTTACACAAATACTGTATTTACTTTATTTCTATCCATTCCTCTTCCTCCTACAACTGATTCCATATCGTCTACACTACATCACAAATTGATAATCTCTCCTTTAATATAATTACATATATACACACATACACAGATGTACTGTAATAAGTCCATTTAGGGTTGATCATTTGTGTACTCTTTGGTTGGTCCGTGGGAGCTCTGGGGAGGAGGAGTTTGGTTTGTTGATATTGTTGTTCGTTTGGGTGGAAATCTCCTTCAGCTCCGTCAGTCCTGTCTATAACTCCTCCACTGGGGACCCTGTGATCAGTTCAGTAGTTGGCTGCAAGTATCTGCCTCTGTATTTAATATACTCTAGCAGAGCCTCTCAGGAGACAACTATATCAGGCTCTTGTTAGCATTCACTTTTTTGTCTTCTGCAATTGTGTCTGAATTTGATGTGTGTATATGGGATGGACCCCCTGGGTGCGACAGTCCTAGACAGTCTTTTCTTCAGCCTCTGTTCCATATTTTGTCTCCATATGTCCTCCTGTGGTATTTTGTTCACCTTCTAAGAAGGACTGAGGCATCCCCATTTTGGCCTTCCTTCTTTTTAAGCTTCATACGGTCTGTGAATTGTATCTTGTATATTCCAAGCTTTGTGGCTAGTATCTGCTTATCAGTGAGTGCATATCAGGTATGTGACTGGGTTGCCTCACTCAAGATGATATTTTCTAATTCCATCAATTTGCCTAAGAATTTTACAAAGTCGTTTTTAATAGTTAAGCATTAATTTCTTCTATTGTATCTTCCATGCTTGGCTTGAGATTCTCTTTTTAATCCCTTGTATTCTGTTGTTGATGCTTGTGCCTACAGTTCCTGTTCTTCTTCTTAGGTTTTCTATGTTCAGAGTTGCCTCTGTATATTCTTTATTGCTTTACTTCCATTTTCAGGTCTTGAACATTTATTCATTTCCTTCATAACTTTTATTGCATTTTTCTGTACTTCTTTAAAATAATTATTTATTTCCCCTTTAAAGGCCTCTCTTGCCTTCTTAAGATGAGACTGAGGTTCAGAGTTTTGCTGTTCAGGTGTGTTAGTATAGTCAGGGTCTTCTGTGACAGGAGTCCTGGATTCTAATGGTGACATATTGTACTGACTTTTGCTGATTGTGTTCTTGAGCTTGCCTTTAGCCTGCTGGTTATCTCTGGTGTGATTGCTCAGGTAGTCTCTGGAAGTAGCAGTCCTCTGAGACAGTTTTTACTGAATGGCAGCAAGCTTCCAGGAAGGCAGGCATAGCTGTGGTTCCATTTTCCTCAATGGCTGTTGGCCCCCTGCCAGTCAGGCAGAGCTCTGGGCCAAGGAGAGGAGTGCAGATCACCAATCAAGGTAGGAGTGTGTACTAGAAGATCTTCCCTTTCTTTAATGTGATTTTCTTTCAAACATTTTCAGTCTTGTTTCCATTAGTATTGTATGAAATAGTGATGATGATGATGAAGATAATGATGGTAATAACAGTAGTAGTAGTAGTAGTAGTAGTAGTAGTAGTAACAAAAAGCCACCACACTTTACTGCTCTACCTTTCTTTCTAGAACCTAAGTGAGCAACCACACATGAAGGAAAACACCACACTAACTTAGGACTCAACAGTTAACACAATAGTTGGGTATAGTAACTATTATCTTATTTTGTAAGCTTGTCTAAATTAATGCCTATGGTGGCGAATCCCAGTGGATCTGCCATCTAATCCGGGGGCCTCTTGTTGGCTCCATTTTGTCCTCCCAGTTCTCCCCATCCAAACGCTAGTCACCTTTTCCTGTTTCTTCTCATCTCCTCTCAGACCAGAAAGTCCTTGCTATTCCTCAACCAATGATTGGTACCATGATATCTTTATTCATTAGAGGAAGGTCCTGCCACACATTAGCAAA